>NC_086445.1:215907887-216205387 GCF_028390025.1 Pseudophryne corroboree
CGTGGTTTTTTTTCCATTCTTTATACCGTCGTCATAGTGTCATACTAGTTGTTACGAGTATACTACTATCTCTTTATCAACCAGTGTACAGTGCGGTAGTTCACGGCTGTGGCTACCTCTGTGTCGGCAGTCGGCAGGCAGTCCGTCCATCCATAATTGTATTATTATTATAATATATACCACCTAACCGTGGTTTTTTTTTCATTCTTTATACCGTCATAGTGTCATACTAGTTGTTACGAGTATACTACTATCTCTTTATCAACCAGTGTACAGTGCGGTAGTTCACGGCTGTGGCTACCTCTGTGTCGGCAGTCGGCAGGCAGTCCGTCCATCCATAATTGTATTATTATTATAATATATACCACCTAACCGTGGTTTTTTTTCCATTCTTTATACCGTCGTCATAGTGTCATACTAGTTGTTACGAGTATACTACTATCTCTTTATCAACCAGTGTACAGTGCGGTAGTTCACGGCTGTGGCTACCTCTGTGTCGGCAGTCGGCAGGCAGTCCGTCCATCCATAATTGTATTATTATTATAATATATACCACCTAACCGTGGTTTTTTTTCCATTCTTTATACCGTCGTCATAGTGTCATACTAGTTGTTACGAGTATACTACTATCTCTTTATCAACCAGTGTACAGTGCGGTAGTTCACGGCTGTGGCTACCTCTGTGTCGGCAGTCGGCAGGCAGTCCGTCCATCCATAATTGTATTATTATTATAATATATACCACCTAACCGTGGTTTTTTTTCCATTCTTTATACCGTCGTCATAGTGTCATACTAGTTGTTACGAGTATACTACTATCTCTTTATCAACCAGTGTACAGTGCGGTAGTTCACGGCTGTGGCTACCTCTGTGTCGGCAGTCGGCAGGCAGTCCGTCCATCCATAATTGTATTATTATTATAATATATACCACCTAACCGTGGTTTTTTTTCCATTCTTTATACCGTCGTCATAGTGTCATACTAGTTGTTACGAGTATACTACTATCTCTTTATCAACCAGTGTACAGTGCGGTAGTTCACGGCTGTGGCTACCTCTGTGTCGGCAGTCGGCAGGCAGTCCGTCCATCCATAATTGTATTATTATTATAATATATACCACCTAACCGTGGTTTTTTTTCCATTCTTTATACCGTCGTCATAGTGTCATACTAGTTGTTACGAGTATACTACTATCTCTTTATCAACCAGTGTACAGTGCGGTAGTTCACGGCTGTGGCTACCTCTGTGTCGGCAGTCGGCAGGCAGTCAGTCCATCCATAATTGTATTATTATTATAATATATACCACCTAACCGTGGTTTTTTTATACCACCTAACCGTGGCAGTCCGTCCATAATTGTATACTAGTAAACTATCCAATCCATCCATCTCCATTGTTTACCTGAGGTGCCTTTTAGTTCTGCCTATAAAATATGGAGAACAAAAAAGTTGAGGTTCCAAAATTAGGGAAAGATCAAGATCCACTTCCACCTCGTGCTGAAGCTGCTGCCACTAGTCATGGCCGAGACGATGAAATGCCAGCAACGTCGTCTGCCAAGGCCGATGCCCAATGTCATAGTACAGAGCATGTCAAATCCAAAACACCAAATATCAGAAAAAAAAGGACTCCAAAACCTAAAATAAAATTGTCGGAGGAGAAGCGTAAACTTGCCAATATGCCATTTACCACACGGAGTGGCAAGGAACGGCTGAGGCCCTGGCCTATGTTCATGGCTAGTGGTTCAGCTTCACATGAGGATGGAAGCACTCAGCCTCTCGCTAGAAAACTGAAAAGACTCAAGCTGGCAAAAGCACCGCAAAGAACTGTGCGTTCTTTGAAATCCCAAATCCACAAGGAGAGTCCAATTGTGTCGTTTGCGATGCCTGACCTTCCCAACACTGGACGTGAAGAGCATGCGCCTTCCACTATTTGCATGCCCCCTGCAAGTGCTGGAAGGAGCACCCGCAGTCCAGTTCCTGATAGTCAGATTGAAGATGTCAGTGTTGAAGTACACCAGGATGAGGAGGATATGGGTGTTGCTGGCGCTGGGGAGGAAATTGACCAGGAGGATTCTGATGGTGAGGTGGTTTGTTTAAGTCAGGCACCCGGGGAGACACCTGTTGTCCGTGGGAGGAATATGGCCGTTGACATGCCAGGTGAAAATACCAAAAAAATCAGCTCTTCGGTGTGGAGGTATTTCACCAGAAATGCGGACAACAGGTGTCAAGCCGTGTGTTCCCTTTGTCAAGCTGTAATAAGTAGGGGTAAGGACGTTAACCACCTCGGAACATCCTCCCTTATACGTCACCTGCAGCGCATTCATAATAAGTCAGTGACAAGTTCAAAAACTTTGGGTGACAGCGGAAGCAGTCCACTGACCAGTAAATCCCTTCCTCTTGTAACCAAGCTCACGCAAACCACCCCACCAACTCCCTCAGTGTCAATTTCCTCCTTCCCCAGGAATGCCAATAGTCCTGCAGGCCATGTCACTGGCAAGTCTGACGAGTCCTTTCCTGCCTGGGATTCCTCCGATGCATCCTTGCGTGTAACGCCTACTGCTGCTGGCGCTGCTGTTGTTGCCGCTGGGAGTCGATGGTCATCCCAGAGGGGAAGTCGTAAGCCCACTTGTACTACTTCCAGTAAGCAATTGACTGTTCAACAGTCCTTTGCGAGGAAGATGAAATATCACAGCAGTCATCCTACTGCAAAGCGGATAACTGAGTCCTTGACAACTATGTTGGTGTTAGACGTGCGTCCGGTATCCGCCGTTAGTTCACAGGGAACTAGACAATTTATTGAGGCAGTGTGCCCCCGTTACCAAATACCATCTAGGTTCCACTTCTCTAGGCAGGCGATACCGAGAATGTACACGGACGTCAGAAAAAGACTCACCAGTGTCCTAAAAAATGCAGTTGTACCCAATGTCCACTTAACCACGGACATGTGGACAAGTGGAGCAGGGCAGGGTCAGGACTATATGACTGTGACAGCCCACTGGGTAGATGTATGGACTCCCGCCGCAAGAACAGCAGCGGCGGCACCAGTAGCAGCATCTCGCAAACGCCAACTCTTTCCTAGGCAGGCTACGCTTTGTATCACCGCTTTCCAGAATACGCACACAGCTGAAAACCTCTTACGGCAACTGAGGAAGATCATCGCGGAATGGCTTACCCCAATTGGACTCTCCTGTGGATTTGTGGCATCGGACAACGCCAGCAATATTGTGTGTGCATTAAATATGGGCAAATTCCAGCACGTCCCATGTTTTGCACATACCTTGAATTTGGTGGTGCAGAATTTTTTAAAAAACGACAGGGGCGTGCAAGAGATGCTGTCGGTGGCCAGAAAAATTGCGGGACACTTTCGGCGTACAGGCACCACGTACAGAAGACTGGAGCACCACCAAAAACTACTGAACCTGCCCTGCCATCATCTGAAGCAAGAAGTGGTAACGAGGTGGAATTCAACCCTCTATATGCTTCAGAGGTTGGAGGAGCAGCAAAAGGCCATTCAAGCCTATACAATTGAGCACGATATAGGAGATGGAATGCACCTGTCTCAAGTGCAGTGGAGAATGATTTCAACGTTGTGCAAGGTTCTGATGCCCTTTGAACTTGCCACACGTGAAGTCAGTTCAGACACTGCCAGCCTGAGTCAGGTCATTCCCCTCATCAGGCTTTTGCAGAAGAAGCTGGAGGCATTGAAGAAGGAGCTAACACGGAGCGATTCCGCTAGGCATGTGGGACTTGTGGATGCAGCCCTTAATTCGCTTAACAAGGATTCACGGGTGGTCAATCTGTTGAAATCAGAGCACTACATTTTGGCCACCGTGCTCGATCCTAGATTTAAAGCCTACCTTGGATCTCTCTTTCCGGCAGACACAGGTCTGCTGGGGTTGAAAGACCTGCTGGTGACAAAATTGTCAAGTCAAGCGGAACGCGACCTGTCAACATCTCCTCCTTCACATTCTCCCGCAACTGGGGGTGCGAGGAAAAGGCTCAGAATTCCGAGCCCACCCGCTGGCGGTGATGCAGGGCAGTCTGGAGCGACTGCTGATGCTGACATCTGGTCCGGACTGAAGGACCTGACAACGATTACGGACATGTCGTCTACTGTCACTGCATATGATTCTCTCAACATTGATAGAATGGTGGAGGATTATATGAGTGACCGCATCCAAGTAGGCACGTCACACAGTCCGTACTTATACTGGCAGGAAAAAGAGGCAATTTGGAGGCCCTTGCACAAACTGGCTTTATTCTACCTAAGTTGCCCTCCCACAAGTGTGTACTCCGAAAGAGTGTTTAGTGCCGCCGCTCACCTTGTCAGCAATCGGCGTACGAGGTTACATCCAGAAAATGTGGAGAAGATGATGTTCATTAAAATGAATTATAATCAATTCCTCCGCGGAGACATTGACCAGCAGCAATTGCCTCCACAAAGTACACAGGGAGCTGAGATGGTGGATTCCAGTGGGGACGAATTGATAATCTGTGAGGAGGGGGATGTACACGGTGATATATCGGAGGGTGAAGATGAGGTGGACATCTTGCCTCTGTAGAGCCAGTTTGTGCAAGGAGAGATTAATTGCTTCTTTTTTGGGGGGGGTCCAAACCAACCCGTCATATCAGTCACAGTCGTGTGGCAGACCCTGTCACTGAAATGATGGGTTGGTTAAAGTGTGCATGTCCTGTTTTGTTTATACAACATAAGGGTGGGTGGGAGGGCCCAAGGATAATTCCATCTTGCACCTCTTTTTTCTTTTCTTTTTCTTTGCATCATGTGCTGATTGGGGAGGGTTTTTTGGAAGGGACATCCTGCGTGACACTGCAGTGCCACTCCTAGATGGGCCCGGTGTTTGTGTCGGCCACTAGGGTCGCTAATCTTACTCACACAGCTACCTCATTGCGCCTCTTTTTTTCTTTGCGTCATGTGCTGTTTGGGGAGGGTTTTTTGGAAGGGACATCCTGCGTGACACTGCAGTGCCACTCCTAGATGTGCCCGGTGTTTGTGTCGGCCACTAGGGTCGCTAATCTTACTCACACAGTCAGCTACCTCATTGCGCCTCTTTTTTTCTTTGCGTCATGTGCTGTTTGGGGAGGGTTTTTTGGAAGGGCCATCCTGCGTGACACTGCAGTGCCACTCCTAGATGGGCCCGGTGTTTGTGTCGGCCACTAGGGTCGCTAATCTTACTCACACAGCTACCTCATTGCGCCTCTTTTTTTCTTTGCGTCATGTGCTGTTTGGGGAGGGTTTTTTGGAAGGGACATCCTGCGTGACACTGCAGTGCCACTCCTAGATGGGCCCGGTGTTTGTGTCGGCCACTAGGGTCGCTAATCTTACTCACACAGCTACCTCATTGCGCCTCTTTTTTTCTTTGCGTCATGTGCTGTTTGGGGAGGGTTTTTTGGAAGGGACATCCTGCGTGACACTGCAGTGCCACTCCTAGATGGGCCCGGTGTTTGTGTCGGCCACTAGGGTCGCTTATCTTACTCACACAGCGACCTCGGTGCAAATTTTAGGACTAAAAATAATATTGTGAGGTGTGATGTGTTCAGAATAGGCTGAAAATGAGTGTAAATTATGTTTTTTGAGGTTAATAATACTTTGGGATCAAAATTACCCCCAAATTCTATGATTTAAGCTGTTTTTTAGGGTTTTTTGAAAAAAACACCCGAATCCAAAACACACCCGAATCCGACAAAAATAATTCGGTGAGGTTTTGCCAAAACGCGTTCGAACCCAAAACACGGCCGCGGAACCGAACCCAAAACCAAAACACAAAACCCGAAAAATTTCAGGCGCTCATCTCTAGTAGTAATGCGTTTGTTCTTAACTAACACTGTATAAATGACATGTAGAATACTTATGTGTCCTGTAAATGCACAGCGCTGATGATGCAGGCGGTTTTACAGAGGAGACAGTGCCTAGCAGTCCCAGAATCAGCTCAGCATGTGTGTAATGGCGCCCAAACGCTGACAGGGAGTGAGGGAGACAGAGAGATGCAGCTCCAGGGCGGGAACATTTGCAGTAAATGGCGCCTGGGGCTGGGCGAAGGGCTACAGGTCAGAGCCTTATCCCCTTGCTGGACTTCACCACCGGGTACTGCGGGGCCTATTAAAGGGGATTATGAGGTAATCCGATCTGCACCCCTTGCCCTGGTGGTCTAGTGGGGTCCCTGTATGGCCGCAGTGTCCACGCCAGCGCGTGACCCGTCTCCTAGAGACCTCAGCAGATCACGGTTTTCAGCGGGTCCCACTTGGGGGACCCTCTTACCTCCTCCCTGTAATGCGGACACGCGATCCTGGAGAGCAGCGGCAAGTGTGTGTGCCTGAAGAGAAACCGGAGCCCTCCGCTGTAAGTACTCGGCAACCAGGGCGCGGGAGTATACAGTGCCGTTGGGGGAGGTGAGGAAGCCGCAGCACGATATGTCAAACAGATATATAGCACTTTTAAGTGCCTGTGCTGCGGCCCTTGAAGTCTTCTGTCTTCTAAAAAGCTCTTTTCAGGCGCTGCCTGCACTGCAGTCACCAACTTACAAACTGAGCTCCTGTGCACGGAGGCGGGGTTATAGAGGAGGCGGCGCTGTGCATCTTGGGAACAGTCAAATCTTTTAGCCGGTTGGTACCTCAGATCAAGATCCAACTCTACACCCCAATGTTATCCCTGTGGAACCCCAGTGTACCCCGCTGCAGAAATAGGATTTTAATTACCTACCGGTAAATCCTTTTCTCGTAGTCCGTAGAGGATACTGGGAATCCATTTAGTACCATGAGGTATAGACGGGTCCACTAGGAGCCCTGGACATTTTAAGAATTTGATATTGTGCACTGGCTCCTCTCTCTATGCCCGTCATACCAGACTCAGTCTAGAAAACTGTGCCCGAGGAGACGGACATACTTTGAGAGAAGGATAGATAAGAAAAGTGGTGAGATTACAAACCACCACACACAGAACAATAGGAAAGCCATGCTAACCAAACTTGAAACATGAACAGCAACAGCTGAACAAACCAGAACACTTAACCAAATAACAGTGCAGGAATAATGAAGCACCGGGCGGGCGCCCAGTGTCCTCTACGGACTACGAGAAAAGGATTTACCGGTAGGTAATTAAAATCCTAATTTCTCTTACATCCTAGAAGATACTGGGAATCCATTTTGTACCATGGGGAAGTACCAAAGCTCCCAAACCGGGTGGGAGAGTGCTGAGGTTCCTGCAGAACTGATTGACCAAACTGAAAGTCCTCAGAGGCCAAAGTATCGAACTTGTAGATCTTTGCAAATGTGTTTCAACCTGACCAAGTAGCTGTTCGGCAGATCTGTAAAACCGAGACACCCCGGGCAGCCGCCCAAGATGAATCCACCGACCTAGTAGAGTGGGCCTGTACAGATTTTGGAACCGGCAATCCTGCCGTGGAATAAGCATGCTGGATCGTGAGCTTGATCCAGCGTGCAATAGACTGCTTTGAAGCAGGACACCCAATTTTATTGGGATCATAGAGAATGAACAGTGAGTCAGATTTTCTGTGATGAGCTGTTCTCTTTACATACACCTTCAAAGCACACAACATCCAAAGACTTTGAATTAGCAGAGGTGTCCGTCACCGCCAGAACCACAATAGGTTTGTTGATGTGAAAAGCGGACACCACCTTAGGAAGAAAGTGCTGCCGAGTTCTGATTTCAGCTCTGTCCTCATGGAAATTTAAGTAGGTACTCGTGTGACACAACGCCCCTAGTTCCGACACTCGTCTTGCTGAGGCCAAGGCCAATAGTGTGACAGTCTTCCACATTAGGTACTTTACGTCATCCTCCTGTAACGGTTCAAACCAGTCCGATTGGAGGAACTGCAGCACCAAACTGGAGGCACAAAGGGAGGCTGGATGTGAAGAACACCTTTCCAGAACGTCTGGACCTCAGGGAGAGAAGCCAATTGATATACAAAACCGAAATCTGGACTTTAATGGAACCTAGGCATAGGCCCACATCCACTCCCGACTGCAGAAAAAGCAGGAGACGTCACAGATGAAATTCCACCACGGAATATTTTCTGCTCTCACACCAAGAGACATACTTCTTCCATATATGGTGGTAATGTGTAGACTTTACCCCTTTCCTGGCTTGGATCATAGTCGGGATGACCTTGTCAGGAATCCCTCTCCTGGCTAGCATCAGCCGTTCAACCTCCATGCCGTTAAATGTAATAACTGTAAGTCTTGATAGACGAACGGGCCCTGTTGCAGAAGATCCTCGCGAAGAGGCAGAGGCCACGGATCTTCGAGATGCATCTCCAGAAGGTCCGCGTACCAGGCCCTTCTTGGCCAGTCCGGAACAATGAGTATTTCTTGAACCTTTTCCCTTCTTACCCTTTTTATAATTCTTGGGATCAGAGGAAGTGGAGGAAACACGTACACCATCTGGTAGACCCACGGAGTTGTCAGAGCATCTACCACCACTGCTTGTGGGTCTCTCGACCTGGAACAATACTGCTTGAGCTTCTTGTTGAGACTAGAGGCCATCATGTCGATTTGTAGATATCCCCACCGACGTGTCAAGCACCTGAACACTTCTGGGTGAAAGCTCCACTCCCCCGGGTGCATGTCGTGTCTGCTGAGAAAGTCTGCTTCCCAGTTGTCTACTCCCGGAATGAAGACCACTGACAATGCCACGGCGTGTTATTCCACTCAGAATAACATTTTTGACACCTCTGACATTGCTGCTCTGCTTTTCGTTCCGTCCTGTCGGTTTATGTACGTTACCGCTGTTACATTGTCCGACTGGACTTGAATGGCCTGATTCCAAAGTAGAGATGAGGCCTGCAGAAGGGTGCTGTAGACAGCCCTGAGTTCCAGGATGTTTATTGGAAGGACGACTTTCTGACTTGACCATCTTCCTTGAAACTGCACCCCATGGGTGACTGCTCCCCAACCTCTGAGGCTTGTGTCCGTGGTTAGCAGAATCCAATTCTGAATCCCGAACTCTCGGTCAGGTGAGAAGTCTGAAGCCACCACAGAAGAGAAATCCTGACTTTTGGCGACAGACGTATCCTCTGGTGCATGTGAAGATGCGATCCGGACCATTTGTCCAGCAGATCCATCTCGAAGGGCCTCGCATGAAACCTTCCGTACTGCACAGCCTTGTAAGAGGTGACCATCTTCCCCAGAAGGCGAATGCATAAATGCACCGATATCCGGGCTGTATTTAGAACATCCTGCACCATCAACTGGATTACCAATGCCTTTTCCAATGGAAGGAATACCTTCTGTTCCTCCGTATCCAGTATCATCCCCAGGAACAGAATCCTCCGTGTTGGTTCCAGGTGGGATTTTGGTAGGTTCAGAATCCATCTGAATCCCGAACTCTCGACGAGGTGAGAATTCTGTAGCCACCACAGAAGGGAGATTCTGGCTCTTGGTGACAGACGGATCCACTGGTGCATGTGAAGCTGCGATACGGACTATTTGTCCAACAGATCTAGCTGGAAGGGCTTTGCATGAAACCTCCCGTACTGAAGCGCCTCGCAAGAGGCCACCATTTCCCCCAGAAGGCAAATGCACAGATGCACCGAGATCTGGGTTGGCTTCAGGACAGATCGAACTATCGACTGGATTTCCATAGCCTTTGTCAAAGTCAGAAAAATATCTCTATGCACACTACCATATTTGCACCTCACACAGGTCCGTGCTGCGCATGCGTACGCTCTCCCGTACGTGCGCATACTCACAGTCGCGGGCACCCGCAGGCGCACGGTATGCGTATTTACGGTAGAGTTTATGTGATCGTAGCGTGCGACTCAATCATTACATATTTTCAGTAATAATGTATTTTGTAGATCATGGTCCCTTTGATAGATTCTGAAAGTTTGGTTAATATAGAATGTTCATGAACAGAGAAATCCCTCTTTGTTTGATACGAAGGGTCAGACAGGAGTAATACAGTGGTGTTTAGTATCCATCGGAAGAATATTTAATTAGAAATATTCCGGTGTTGGTTTGAAGCAGATCAATCGCTCGTGCGAATAGTTATGGACATAAGAAGTTTATGAACATTTACTTTATTTGCACTTTATTACCCATGCGGCGGGAAACCCAGTTTCCCTCCCACCTGAGCTGTTGGAAATAGTCACAGCCCACCTGTATGAATCAACCTATGACCTTTTGTTATAATGCAAAGCCGAATTCCTGTGTCCAATGAACAATGAGATTGTAGGGACCATTGAATTGCATTGGGTGTGGGGCATAAATAGAAAGGCCGATCACATCCAGCTCTTACTCTTCAACGGTTATCATTGCTGAAAATCGGGAGCTGGATGTCCAGAGGCGCATGCGATCGTTTCCTTTGTGCGTAAGTTTTTCTCCGTAATCATACTGTTTCTCTCTTGTTATTATGGGCCATATCTCTCTCTCTCTTCTCTTTCTCTCATTTTTCTCTTAAACTTAATTGTATTGTATTTACTGTGTAGTTACCTGGTTAGTTAGTCTATGTTATATTGTAGTGTATGATTTGTATTTGTATTAATTCTTTTGCAAGTATATCATTCAAAATATATATATATTAGGCGTTGGACCCTAAGCCCAGGTATCTGTGTATTTCTTATAGAGTTAAGTATTCTCAGAGCGTCGGTGACGCTCAAACTGCTTTTAAGCTAGTAAGGTTATACTGTGTTGCATTTACACCATATCACTACACAAAGGGTTTACTGCATAATACACTGTTTATGGTTTAGATATAAAGGTTTTACATTGTGAGCGTATGCGCCGCTGGTGATCTCTTCGTGGTCTCGAGCGGTCGCATCGCTATAGCGAATCATTACGGTAGTCGGCAGCCAATAGCGTGCCTGCCAGTGATCTCTTGGCCGTGAGCGAACGTAACGCTTGAGCGTCTCGACCACGGCTAAGCGATCGTTACGCAACGTGCGTACCCTTGCGGTACTTCATACGTAGTTAGCGTACAGTGTTCTTAGACCTCATAAAGGGTATTATATACGATAAATATTTAGCTTTATCAATTGCGGGCTCGTCCTGTCCTTCACATATCTACACTAGGTAATTTCAGCAGACATTATCCAGCAGCAAAGGGCGGGAGATCATATTCCTCGTAGTGCTGTTTGGATAAGCGTCTGCTTCTCTTAGTAAAGGGTGCTGAAGGAATCCGGGAACCGGAGGTAAGAACAAAACAATAGTGTCTTTTTAAAACTGTTTATTTTTCTGTCTTGCGTACACACGCACGCACATATATATCTGCATTTCTTTTTCATTTGTGTATTTTCGTATATCACTCTTCTGTTTGCCAGTTTTATAGTTGATAAACGTGCTAAGAAAGATTTGTCACTATTTTATAGTTTAAGAGTAAAGGTAACATAGTTAAAGTATAGACAAACACACAGTTTTGCCTGGGAGATAAGGCGAAGTCAGTGTGGTGTGCGGTAGATGATCAAGGATCATCTACATTGATAAACGTATAAATTGTGTTACGGTGGATCTTTGCTTTGCGTACACGTGTCTCTAACAAAAGACTGAGACTTGCGTACGCAATCCAAGGGCCGACGCACGCAGCGTATATTACGCAACGGAGCGTACGGGAACGCCCACGTAACTCAAATCACAAGTTTTTTTTTTCTCTCCTCTCAACGCGATAAGTAGCGCCACGCGGTAAATAACGCCAGGCGATAAATCGCGCAAATCTATTTTTTTAAAATTCGAAATTTAAATTAATAGATCCTTCTCCTAATTTGTAACACATCTGGTCTAAAGAGAAATTTCTGCGCAGAAATAGAAATAGAAACAAAAGTGTACATGTGGTGAGTGAGTGTGTTGTATACAATTTTACAGGTTGAACCACAAGAAAAGTCGAGTTCTCGTGAGGTACATGCGTGTAAGTGACGTACATGGTGGCTAGGGAGGCATCCCTGGTTAAAACATACAATTTGAGCATTAGAGTGTAGCAGACCAGGAGGTCATACTGTAACAGACCAGGAGGTCATAGCAGACCAGCAGGTTCAGGTACAGCAGACAAGGAAGTCCGCTATACAGTCCACAGGCACAACACCAAGAAAGGGTTGGTGCAACACCCATATAGGCCATACAAGCTCTTGCTGAAGGAATTCGCAGCCGCAATTTTCGATTCCACTGGTCGCCCCGTACATAAGATTAGTTGCTTATGTGCTGAACGACTGTACCGCACGTAATTGTGTACATTAGTAAACCTGACCGGTACTATTTATGTACGAAGGTCATAAACGCTATTTGTACATTCTAACGTGATTTGTGTAATTTTTTTTATTTTAAGGGAAGTTCGCTGCTCACTCAGGAACTATCCAGCAACCAATAGTTACTGGAAAGAGTAAGTGTTCTTCGGAGCACCCTCACAGGTTCCAGTAAATAGAGGTTCAGGTCGCAGGGGCCCTAGGTCGAGTACGCCAGCACCATATCGGTGTGATCAGGTCGTATTGGTCGGCGTGGGCGAGTGAGTGGGGTACTCGGTAAACCGCCACCGTCAGCCTATTTTGGACATTTGGTTTGCGTAAGGGTTGGTTGAATAAAGCAACACCTTCGAACTATGGGGGCCACTTGTTCAGGTAGGGGGCGATCAACCTCGGTTCGGGTTGATTCAGTGAACCGACCAATTGGGTCGGCAAGGTATGTAATGTGTGAGAAATACGGAAGTCACACAGAAGCTTTATGTGATGAATGGGAGAGAATGACAGTACATGACGGGGAGAAATTCCCAAGAGTAGGTAGCTTCAGCTCAGAAGTGTTAACGAATTTAAGGAGAAGGATATGTCTCATTAAATCAGCAAAGAGACGAATCAAGCATTATGATTATTTGCAGTTGTGGCAACAGGAGGGTGACATACAGAGAGGATTGGCTCAGGCGGCGGGATCTGGCTCAATCAGAAAACTGATAGCCACGGCCCCACCGCCACCATATATATCGGGAGATAAATTGGTTGCGGAGAATGACGCACTAAGGTGTTACACACAAACACTTAGCAACTGTGTAAATGTTAAAGATAATGTTAACCAATTAACCAATGCAAGTATTAACCCGTGCAAGTTGTACCCTGTTTTGAACTTTCCTCAGGAGTGTGATCAAGAAGACGAATCGGCAACAATTTCAGCGCTCTCTCTAGCAGCCACCATAGCGGAGACCACAGTAGGCACAGCTCCACCCACGAGATTAGTAACAAGGGCCCCTAGCGGAGGGATAGGTGAGGTCGTATCTACGGGTAAGTACGGCACCATACACTATGCTGAAGCCATTTCACCACAGGCTGTAGAACCCACACAGAGTGATGTTGTTAGAGTTACTCCTGTTAGGGTAATAGCTGTTCCAAATGGGAAAACTGACACATCAGGAGTCACCCCTGTGAGGAACATTGCCATGTATAGCCCATTTTCCAGAATGGAATTAAGGACCATAGTGTCTGAATTCCCTGACCCTAGAAAAGACTTAGTTGCCAGTCAAAAATACATCAGAGACTTAGGTAACACTGTAGAGCCCAACAATAAAGACTGGCAGATATTGCTGAGAGCATGTTTACCCTCCAATGTTGACGCAACTCAATTTTTAGCTGATTGCGGATTAGATCAGGATGTACCTCTTACAGATGTGTACAACAAAGATAATGTAAAAAGAATAAACTTACAGTTAAAAGAGTATTTCCCAGCGGTAGTCAGATGGAACAAAATATTCTCCATTAAACAGAAGGAGTCAGAAACAGCTGCAGAGTATTTTCACAGAGCATTATCAGAAATGGCAAAATACACAGGCATAGAGGACATTAAAACAAACATAAACCATCGAGAAGTAGCAGTATCGGTACTGATGGATGGTTTAAAAGAATCATTAAAGACTAGGGTACAGACCACACAACCATGTTGGCGAGGTCTGTCTGTGGCTACTTTGAGAGAGGCTGCTATTGATCACGATAGGAACATCACCAGACACAGGGAACAACAAAGTGATAAGTTAATGGCAGTAAGTATACAGGCCCTGACCACAAAACAGCCTGTGTTAACATCACCAAACCCTGTGGGTAAGTCAAATGTGGTAACATGTTATTTTTGTCACAGACAGGGACACTTTGCACGAGACTGTAGATCGAGAAATGTACAAAAAATCTTATCAACCCCCTAGACAACGACACTTCACACGACATTGGGAGCAAGGTCCGCAGAAACGGAGTTATGAGCCACATGCAGGGGAAACAAAAAGATACCCCCCAAACAGAGATTGGCAAACCTCTGGTAGTTCCCAGCTAACTCCCTCACAAGTAGTTGCTGCCAGCGGGATTCAGGGAGGTCACCATACCCAATAGGGGTGTGGCCATACCTGTAATCTGCAGCCAGTAAAATTGATTGCAAGTCTTGGAAGTGAACCAGAAATTGCAATCAATGTAGCTGGTAAATCATTAAACTTTCTTGTAGACACAGGGGCGGCCAAATCAGTGATAAATTCGACAGTGGGCATGAGAACCACTGGTAAGACAATTCCAGCCATAGGGGTAACGGGAGTAGTCCAGCACTACCCTGTTAGCAAACCAGCCGAGATTACAGTAGGGCCGTTACATACCAAGCATTCCTTTTTGCTGGCTGCATCGGCACCGACCAATCTCCTGGGAAGAGACTTACTGTGTAAAATGGGGTGCGTCATTTATTGTACTCCTGAAGGTGTATTCTTGGACATACCTGAGAATCACGCTCAGGAAGTACGAGACATGTTAGACTCCCCGTCAAAATTAATGTCACATACCATTATGACAAATAGGACTCCCTCCCAAGTAGAAGAAATGACATCTCAGATACCAGAGTCACTTTGGACTAAAGATGGACAGGACACTGGATTAATGGCAAACGTAGCTCCGGTAGTTGTACAAGTAAAAGATGGTAGGATAGCTCCAAAAATCCCACAGTACCCTCTTAAGCCAGAGGTGGAGTTAGGAGTTTACCCAGTAATAGAGCGCTTGCTACAACAGGGCATTCTGGTAAGAACGTCCAGCACTGCTAATAGTCCCATCTTCCCTGTGAAAAAGAGTGGGGGGAGGGGTTACAGGCTAGTGCAGGATCTAAGGGGGATTAACAAAATAGTTGAGAGTCAGTTCCCCGTAGTGCCAAATCCAGCTGTCATCCTAATGCAAATCCCTCCCACTGCGAAATTTTTCACTGTTATTGACCTCTGCTCCGCTTTCTTTTCGGTACCTCTGCACCCTGACAGTCAATATTTGTTTGCATTTACATACAGAGGAGTCCAATACACATGGACTCGATTACCACAAGGATTCATAGATAGTCCAAGTATATTTTCTCAGGCTTTGCATGATTGTTTACAGTCTTTCCAACCAGTGAGTGGATCAGTATTAATACAGTACGTGGATGATCTACTACTGTGTTCTGATTCATTGGAAGCATCCCTGAAGGATACGAAACAGCTCCTGTTTCATCTTTCAGACACAGGACACAAGGTTTCCAAAGACAAGTTGCAATTATGCCAAACTAAGGTAAAATATTTGGGACACTGTTTAACACAAGGACTGAGACACCTGACCGCTGATAGAATTCAAGCAATTAGAGACATGACTCTGCCACAAACCCAGCAACAGATCAGAACATTTTTAGGAATGTGTGGGTATTGCCGTAATTGGATCCCAGGGTTTTCCATTTTAGCGTTACCTTTGCAGGAGATGGTCTCCTCAAACAAACCTGATCGGATTTCGCATACAGACGAGTCTGAGGCAGCATTTGAGAGACTTAAACAGTGCCTAACGCAGGCACCAGCATTAGGTATGCCGGACTATGGGAAACCCTTTGAACTATACAGAACAGAAAGTGCTGGTTGCGCGGCAGGCGTACTAACCCAAAAGCACGGTGATGCCAGCAGGCCGGTAGCATATTACAGCGCTCAGCTAGATACGGTAGCGCGATCCCTCCCCACATGCTTGCGAAGCGTTGCTGCGATAGCATTGCTAGTAACGAAAAGCGAAGACGTCGTGCTAGGTCACAACCTCACAATTCATACACCACATGCAGTGTCAGCCTTGTTAAATTCTGCCCAAACCAGACACGTCTCATCAGCGCGGTTTACAAGATGGGAATTGGCACTAATGGCCCCCGTAAACATCACCATAAGGAGATGCAGTGCATTAAATCCTGCAACATATCTCCCAGGTGTGTCTGGACAGACCCAAAGGGTGGAGGATGAGAGAACTGGGGAAGGAGGATTTAATACAAAGGAAGACACTCATGATTGTATGGAATATTTGACCCAAAATTTTACCGCAAGGCCTGACATCAGTGACAACCCACTGGAAGATGTAGAACTTACGTTCTACACGGACGGTAGTAGTCATAGACAGTCAGACTCGGGAGACTTGTGTACTGGATACGCAGTCGTAGATGACCAAGGCACCATAGAAGCGGAACCGCTAGGCCCACCTCACTCAGCCCAGGTTGCTGAACTGGTCGCCCTAACCAGAGCATGTGAATTGGCTAAGGGAAAATCAGCCAATATCTACACCGATTCTAGATACGCATTCGGGGTAGTCCATGATTTCGGAGCCCTATGGCGCCTCAGAAATTTCATGACGGCAGCTGGTACACCGGTAGCGCATGCAGCTCACATAAAAAGGCTTCTAACAGCGATACAGGAACCCGACAGAGTGGCTGTTATCAAATGTAAAGCACATACATATAGCCAAGACCCAGTATCGCTTGGTAACAGCCGAGCAGACGAAGCTGCTAAATTAGCAGCTGCTACCCCCAGACAGACAGACACCACACAATTGATGGTATTTAATACCATCAACACACAGAAGTTGTGTGAAATGCAAAATTTGTGTTCCACACAGGAAAAGGCAGTCTGGAAGGCAAAGGGATATGGCCAGGAGTCCTCAGGACTCTGGACGGATGGACATGGTAAACCAGTGGCCCCCAGAGCATATCTTCCATGTTTGGCTGAAGCAGCTCACGGGCTGACTCATCTAGGCAAGGAAGGGATGTGCAAGTTGGTAAGAGCATATTGGTGCGCCCCAGGATTCTCCTCTCATGCGAGTAAAAGAGCCATGTCATGCCTTACCTGTTTGAGAAAGAATATTGGAAAGGCAATACCTACAGAACCATCCCATATCCCACCTGCCGGCGGCCCTTTCCAGGTAATACAGATTGACTTCATTCAATTACCCCCTTGTCGAAATTTGAAATATGTACTTGTTTGTATAGATGTTTTTTTCAAATTGGGTCGAAGCATTTCCGGCGGCCACAAATACCGCTATGTTTACTGCTAAGAAAATTGTGCAGGAATTTGTATGTAGATATGGTATCCCTAGAATTATCGAAAGTGATAGGGGTACCCATTTTACAGGTGATGTCTTTCAAGGAATGTGTAAATTGATGGGAATTGATAGCAAGCTGCACACTCCATACCGTCCACAGGCGAGTGCGAAAGTGGAAAGAGTGAACAGCACTATTAAAAATAAACTGAGTAAAGTGATGGCAGAGACAGGATTGACATGGCCAGAAGCTTTACCCATTGTACTGTACAGCATCAGAACCACTCCCAGGTCCCCTCTTAATCTGTCTCCCTTTGAAATCTTGTTTGGTCGACAACCGCATGTCATGATTAACCCTCAGGATGATTTGAAGTGTAACAATGAAGTGACTGTAAAATACTTGATTAACATGAGTAAACAGTTAAGGAATCAAAATGATAATCTGAAGTTAGTGATTCCTGATTTACCAGATAGTAATTGTCATGACATTGAACCTGGGGATTATGTAATGATACGGAATTTTCTACGCTCAGGTTGCCTTATTGACAGATGGGAAGGACCATACCAGGTCTTATTGACTAGCACTACAGCATTGAAGGTTGCTGAGAGAGAGACTTAGGTTCATTCGTCCCACTGTAAGAAGGTCGTTGATCCAGAGAAGTCCTGTGATAAGGAACAGACGGTAGAGGTTGTATCACTAGAGTGTCTGTTCCAGGAGGACTAAGGCGGCACCTGAGCATCGAGAACCACAAGATCAAAAGCAGTTGTCGAGTCCCTCCAGAGGAGCTGTGCGTCGTTGTTAGTTAGCGTGTGTGTACACTGCAGAGAGAAAATGGCGCTGGTGAGCTGCTTGATCCGCTCATAGTGAAGTCCCGCTCCTTCAATGGCGCACGGTCTTCCCGCTTTTTTATACTGGCTGAGGTGATTTTTAGTGCTTAAAATGGAGTCAGCCGCCTTTTAAGTCTATAATGCCAGTCTGGGTACTGTGTACACCCGTAGTGTACTTAGACTCAGTTCGCTAAATCAGAAACGGTGCGTCCACACTGTGTACTGAGTCTGGAGACTCCGACGCCCCCATAGAAGCCGTGTGTCTCCGTACCCTCATGCCGCCATAATGAACGGCGACCCGCTAACCGGGACTCTGGTTTAGTACTCACCACTCTTCTATCGGGTGTAGTATGGCTGACCGGCGGTCTCCTGACCGCCGGTCAGCTTACCGACGCCGGGATCCCGGCAGCATACCGACGCCGGGATCCCGGCGGGGAGGGGCGAGTGCAGCAAGCCCCTTGCGGGCTCGCTGCGCTTGCCATGCTGCGGGCTCGGTGGCGACCTGCGATCGCCACGGGTTCTATTCCCACTCTATGGGTGTTGTGGACACCCACGAGTGGAAATAGTCCCTGTTGGTCGGCATGCCGACCATCAGGATACTGAGCCAGCGGGATGGTGGAGGAAGTCATGTGACTGTCGGTCAGCAGACCGGCGGTCACATGAACACCACCCCTTCTATCTACTCGCTCTGTTAGGGGTGGTGGCATGCTGTGGGACTGTACGCTTGCCATGGTGGGGCATGCGAATAGTTCCCTCAGGAGCTACTGTCCTGTCAGTGGGGAACGGGACCATTAACCCTTCAAGAGGTTGGGCCGTTCCCCCTCCTAAGTCCCACAAAGCAGGAAGGATGGTGCCAACCAGCCTGCCTGAAAATAACAAACAAATAAAATAAATGCAGAAAACTCTTCAGGAGCTTCCAGTGACGTGACCAGCTCCTCCTGGCACATTTTCTAAGCTGAGTCTTGTAGGAGGGGCAAAGAGGAAGGAGCCAGTGCACACTATCAAATTCTTAAAGTGCCCAAGGCTCCTAGTGTACCTGTCTATACCCCATGGTACTAAATGGATTCCCAGTATCCTCTAGGACGTAAGAGAAAACAGCACTGTTTGATGTGATTAAGCCTCTGAGCACCGCCATCTGGTCTGATATATTGGGACACAAATCCCCTGGAGGGCACCGGAGCAAATTAGCTGCACTCCATGGGATTAAGTAATGTATAGCGTGATCAGTATGAGTTCCCGGCGGTCAGGAGACCGACGCCGGGATCTCAACAGCCGGGATCCCAGCAGCGAGCGCAGCGTGTCCCCTCATGGGCTTGCTGCGCTCGCCATGCTTCGGGCATGGTGGCGACCTTTGGTTGCCACAGGGTTCTATTCCCCCTCGGGTGGTGGCGTGGACCACCACCCGAGTGGGGATACCAGCCGGCGGTCGGGATTCCGACCGCCAATATTTCACCTGGTGTCGGGATTCCGGCGTCAGTATCCTGACAGCCAGGATCCCGACCGGCAGTCAATTGACTGCCTCCCTGTAAAACAACGCCAGACTAGATGTCTCCAACTTTTCAGATGTTTATTACATCTTGAAAAAAGATGTAAAAAACATCTGAAATGGTAGAGACATCTAGTTTGGCATTGTCATACATTACTTAAGTCCACGGTGTACCACTACTTTGCTATGTGGCTTTATAATCTTAGTGGAATGACGGCCATTATCTTTCTATGTATATGTGTGTGTGTGTGTATGTAATGTGCACCGGCAACTTTTCGGGTTTTGTGTTTTGGTTTTGGGTTCGGTTCCGTGGCCGTGTTTTGGGTTCGAACGCGTTTTGGCAAAACCTCACCGAATTTTTTTTGTCGGATTCGGGTGTGTTTTGGATTCGGGTGTTTTTTTCAAAAAACCCTAAAAAACAGCTTAAATCATAGAATTTGGGGGTCATTTTGATCCCATAGTATTATTAACCTCAATAACCATAATTTCCACTCATTTTCAGTCTATTCTGAACACCTCACACCTCACAATATTATTTTTAGTCCTAAAATTTGCACCGAGGTCGCTGGATGACTAAGCTAAGCGACCCAAGTGGCCGACACAAACACCTGGCCCATCTAGGAGTGGCACTGCAGTGTCACGCAGGATGGCCCTTCAAAAAAATACTCCCCAAAAAGCACATGACGCAAAGAAAAAAAGAGGCGCAATGAGGTAGCTGTGTAACTAAGATAAGTGACCCAAGTGGCCGACACAAACACCTGGCCCATCTAGGAGTGGCACTGCAGTGTCACGCAGGATGGCCCTTCAAAAAAATACTCCCCAAACAGCACATGACGCAAAGAAAAAAAGAGGCGCAATGAGGTAGCTCTGTGACTAAGCTAAGCGACCCTAGTGGCCGACACAAACACCTGGCCCAACTAGGAGTGGCACTGCAGTGTCACGCAGGATGGCCCTTCAAAAAAATACTCCCCAAACAGCACATGACGCAAAGAAAAATTAAAGAAAAAAGAGGTGCAAGATGGAATTGTCCTTGGGCCCTCCCACCCACCCTTATGTTGTATAAACAGGACATGCACACTTTAACGAACCCATCATTTCAGCGACAGGGTCTGCCACACGACTGTGACTGAAATGACTGGTTGGCTTGGGCCCCCACCAAAAAAGAAGCAATCAATCTCTCCTTGCACAAACTGGCTCTACGGAGGCAAGATGTCCACCTCATCATCATCGTCCGATTCATCACCCCTTTCACTGTGTACATCCCCCTCCTCACAGATTATTAATTCGTCCCCACTGGAATCCACCATCTCAGGTCCCCGTGTACTTTCTGGAGGCAATTGCTGGTGAATGTCTCCACGGAGGAATTGATTATAATTCATTTTAATGAACATCATCTTCTCCACATTTTCTGGAAGTAACCTCGTACGCTGATTGCTGACAAGGTGAGCGGCGGCACTAAACACTCTTTCGGAGTACACACTGGAGGGAGGGCAACTTAGGTAGAATAAAGCCAGTTTCTGCAAGGGCCTCCAAATTGCCTCTTTTTCCTGCCAGTATACGTACGGACTGTCTGACGTGCCTACTTGGATGCGGTCACTCATATAATCCTCCACCATTCTTTCAATGGTGAGAGAATCATATGCAGTGACAGTAGACGACATGTCAGTAATCGTTGGCAGGTCCTTCAGTCCGGACCAGATGTCAGCACTCGCTCCAGACTGCCCTGCATCACCGCCAGCGGGTGGGCTCGGAATTCTTAGCCTTTTCCTCGCACCCCCAGTTGCGGGAGAATGTGAAGGAGGAGATGGTGACGGGTCACGTTCCGCTTGACTTGACAATTTTCTCACCAGCAGGTCTTTGAACCTCTGCAGACTTGTGTCTGCCGGAAAGAGAGATACAACGTAGGTTTTAAATCTAGGATCGAGCACGGTGGCCAAAATGTAGTGCTCTGATTTCAACAGATTGACCACCCGTGAATCCTGGTTAAGCGAATGAAGGGCTCCATCCACAAGTCCCACATGCCTAGCGGAATCGCTCTGTTTTAGCTCCTCCTTCAATGCCTCCAGCTTCTTCTGCAAAAGCCTGATGAGGGGAATGACCTGACTCAGGCTGGCAGTGTCTGAACTGACTTCACATGTGGCAAGTTCAAAAGGTTGCAGAACCTTGCACAACGTTGAAATCATTCTCCACTGCGCTTGAGACAGGTGCATTCCACCTCCTTTGCCTATATCGTGGGCAGATGTATAGGCTTGAATGGCCTTTTGCTGCTCCTCCATCCTCTGAAACATATAGAGGGTTGAATTCCACCTCGTTACCACCTCTTGCTTCAGATGATGGCAGGGCAGGTTCAGGTGTTTTTGGTGGTGCTCCAGTCTTCTGTACGCGGTGCCTGTACGCCGAAAGTGGCCCACAATTCTTCTGGCCACCGACAGCATCTCTTGCACGCCACTGTCATTTTTTAAATAATTCTGCACCACCAAATTCAAAGTATGTGCAAAACATGGGACGTGCTGGAATTTGCCCAGATGTAATGCACGCACAATATTGCTGGCGTTGTCCGATGCCACAAATCCCCAGGAGAGTCCAATTGGGGTAAGCCATTCTGCGATGATCTTCCTCAGTTGCCGTAAGAGGTTTTCAGCTGTGTGCGTATTCTGGAAAGCGGTGATACAAAGCGTAGCCTGCCTAGGAACGAGTTGGCGTTTGCGAGATGCTGCTACTGGTGCCGCCGCTGCTGTTCTTGCTGCGGGAGGCAATACATCTACCCAGTGGGCTGTCACAGTCATGTAGTCCTGAGTCTGCCCTGCTCCACTTGTCCACATGTCAGTGGTTAAGTGGACATTGGGTACAACTGCATTTTTTAGGACACTGGTGACTCTTTTTCTGACATCTATGTACATTCTCGGTATCGCCTGCCTAGAGAAATGGAACCTAGATGGTATTTGGTACCGGGGACACAGTACCTCAATCAAGTCTATAGTTGGCTCAGAAGTAACGATGGATACCGGAACCACGTTTCTCACCGCCCAGGCTGCCAAGGCCTCAGTTATCCGCTTTGCAGCAGGATGACTGCTGTGATATTTTATCTTCCTCGCAAAGGACTGTTGGACAGTCAATTGCTTGCTGGAAGTAGTACAAGTGGTATTCCGACTTCCCCTCTGGGATGACCATCGACTCCCAGCAGCAACAGCAGCAGCGCCAGCAGCAGTAGGCGTTACACTCAAGGATGCATCGGAGGAATCCCAGGCAGGAGAGGACTCGTCAGACTTGCCAGTGACATGGCCTGCAGGACTATTGGCTTTCCTGGGTAAGGAGGAAATTGACACTGAGGGAGTTGGTGGGGTGGTTTGCGTGAGCTTGGTTACAAGAGGAAGGGATTTACTGGTCAGTGGACTGCTTCCGCTGTCGCCCAAAGTTTTTGAACTTGTCACTGACTTATGATGAATGCGCTGCAGGTGACGTATAAGGGAGGATGTTCCGAGGTGGTTAACGTCCTTACCCCTACTTATTACAGCTTGACAAAGGCAACACACGGCTTGACACCTGTTGTCCGCATTTGTGTTGAAATAATTCCACACCGAAGAGCTGATTTTTTTTGTATTTTGACCAGGCTTGTCAATGGCCATATTCCTCCCACGGACAACAGGTGTCTCCCCGGGTGCCTGACTTAAACAAACCACCTCACCATCAGAATCCTCATTGTCAATTTCCTCCCCAGCGCCAGCAACACCCATATCCTCATCCTGGTGTACTTCAACACTGACATCTTCAATTTGACTATCCGGAACTGGACTGCGGGTGCTCCTTCCAGCACTTGCAGGGGGCGTGCAAATGGTGGAAGGCGCAAGCTCTTCCCGTCCAGTGTTGGGAAGGTCAGGCATCGCAACCGACACAATTGGACTCTCCTTGGGGATTTGTGATTTAGAAGAACGCACAGTTCTTTGCTGTGCTTTTGCCAGCTTAAGTCTTTTCATTTTTCTAGCGAGAGGCTGAGTGCTTCCATCCTCATGTGAAGCTGAACCACTAGCCATGAACATAGGCCAGGGCCTCAGCCGTTCCTTGCCACTCCGTGTCGTAAATGGCATATTGGCAAGTTTACGCTTGTCCTCAGACGCTTTTAATTTTGATTTTTGGGTCATTTTTTTACTGATCTTTTGTGTTTTGGATTTTACATGCTCTGTACTATGACATTGGGCATCGGCCTTGGCAGACGACGTTGATGGCATTTCATCGTCTCGGCCATGACTAGTGGCAGCAGCTTCAGCACGAGGTGGAAGTGGATCTTGATCTTTCCCTATTTTTTTAACCTACACATTTTTGTTCTCCATATTTTAATGCGCACAACTAAAAGACACCACAGGTATACAATGTAGATGGATGGATATACTACTAGTATACTTTATGTATGACGACGAGTGACGATACAGAGGTAGGTACAGCAGTGGCCTACCGTACTGCTATATACAGTATAATGGACCTGGTGGACACTGTCAGCAGACTGCGTTTATAGTATAAAGAAAAAAAGACACCACAGGTATACAATGTAGATGGATGGATATACTACTAGTATACTTTATGTATGACGACGAGTGACGACACAGAGGTAGGTACAGCAGTGGCCTACCGTACTGCTATATACAGTATTATGGACCTGGTGGACACTGTCAGCAGACTGCGTTTATAGTATAAAGAAAAAAAGACACCACAGGTATACAATGTAGATGGATGGATATACTACTAGTATACTTTATGTATGACGACGAGTGACGACACAGAGGTAGGTACAGAAGTGGCCTACCGTACTGCTATATACAGTATAATGGACCTGGTAGACACTGTCAGCAGACTGCGTTTATAGTATAAAGAAAAAAGACACCACAGGTATACAATGTAGATGGATGGATATACTACTAGTATACTTTATGTATGACGACGAGTGACGACACAGAGGTAGGTACAGCAGTGGCCTACCGTACTGCTATATACAGTATAATGGACCTGGTGGACACTGTCAGCAGACTGCGTTTATAGTATAAAGAAAAAAAGACACCACAGGTATACAATGTAGATGGATGGATATACTACTAGTATACTTTATGTATGACGACGAGTGACGACACAGAGGTAGGTACAGCAGTGGCCTACCGTACTGCTATATACAGTATTATGGACCTGGTGGACACTGTCAGCAGACTGCGTTTATAGTATAAAGAAAAAAAGACACCACAGGTATACAATGTAGATGGATGGATATACTACTAGTATACTTTATGTATGACGACGAGTGACGACACAGAGGTAGGTACAGCAGTGGCCTACCGTACTGCTATATACAGTATTATGGACCTGGTGGACACTGTCAGCAGACTGCGTTTATAGTATAAAGAAAAAAAGACACCACAGGTATACAATGTAGATGGATGGATATACTACTAGTATACTTTATGTATGACGACGAGTGACGACACAGAGGTAGGTACAGCAGTGGCCTACCGTACTGCTATACACAGTATAATGGACCTGGTGGACACTGTCAGCAGACTGCGTTTATAGTATAAAGAAAAAAGACACCACAGGTATACAATGTAGATGGATGGATATACTACTAGTATACTTTATGTATGACGATGAGTGACGACACAGAGGTAGGTACAGCAGTGGCCTACCGTACTGCTATATACAGTATAATGGACCTGGTGGACACTGTCAGCAGACTGCGTTTATAGTATAAAGAAAAAAAGACACCACAGGTATACAATGTAGATGGATGGATATACTACTAGTATACTTTATGTATGACGACGAGTGACGACACAGAGGTAGGTACAGCAGTGGCCTACTGTACTGCTATATACAGTATTATGGACCTGGTGGACACTGTCAGCAGACTGCGTTTATAGTATAAAGAAAAAAAGACACCACAGGTATACAATGTAGATGGATGGATATACTACTAGTATACTTTATGTATGACGACGAGTGACGACACAGAGGTAGGTACAGCAGTGGCCTACCGTACTGCTATATACAGTATAATGGACCTGGTGGACACTGTCAGCAGACTGCGTTTATAGTATAAAGAAAAAAAGACACCACAGGAGTGTTTTTCAGGCAGACAAACGTATACTGGTGGTCACTGTCAGCAAAACTCTGCACTGTACTCCTGCTATAGCTGCTCCCCAGTCTCCCCCACAGTTAAGCAGTGTGAGGACTCAGCACAGTCAGATATATCATGCAGCACACTAAGGCTGAGCACAGATATGGTATGGAGCGTTTTTTTCAGGCAGAGAACGGATAAAAAAAAACTAGCAAAACTCTGCACTGTACTCCTCCTGTCCTAACAGCTGCTCCCCAATCCTCCCCACAATAAGCTAAGCAGTAGCAATCAATCAGATCAACTAACTCTAAGGCTCTATAACTAAACGGAGAGGACGCCAGCCACGTCCTCTCCCTATCAATCTCAATGCACGTGTGAAAATGGCGGTGACGCGCGGCTGCTTATATAGAATCCGAATCTCGCGAGAATCCGACAGCGGGATGATGACGTTCGGGCGCGCTCGGGTTAGCCGAGCAAGGTGGGAGGATCCGAGTCTGCTCGGACCCGTGTAAAAAGAGTGAAGTTCGGGGGGGTTCGGTTTCCGAGAAACCGAACCCGCTCATCACTAGTATGTATATATATATATATATATATATATATATATTTAGGAGTTTAATGCTGTGTGTAGTATATGGGGGTCACTAATGCTGTCTGTAGTATAGTAGTATATGGGGGGCACTACTGTCACTACTGCTGTCTGTAGTATATGGCATCACTAATGCGGTGTGTAGTATATGGGGTCACTAATGCTGTCTGTAGTATAGTAGTATATGGGGAGTCACTAATGCTGTCTGTAGTATATGGCATCACTAATGCTGTGTGTAGTATATGGGGGTCACTAATGCTGTCTGTATTATAGTAGTATGTGGGGGTCACTAATGAAGTCTGGAGTATATGACATCACTAATGCTGTCTATAGTATATGGGGGTTACTAGTGCTGTCTGTAGTATATATCGGTCACTAGTGCTTTCTAATATATATGAGTCACTAATGCTGTCTGTAGTATATGGCATCACTAATGCGGTGTGTAGTATATGGGGTCACTAATGCTGTCTGTAGTATAGTAGTATATGGGGGGTCACTAATGCTGTCTGTAGTATATGGCATCACTAATGCTTTGTGTAGTATATGGGGGTCACTAATGCTGTCTGTAGTATAGTAGTATGTGGGGGTCACTAATGATGTTTTGAGTATATGACATCACTAATGCTGTCTATAGTATATGGGGGTTACTAGTGCTGTCTGTAGTATATATCGGTCACTAGTGCTTTCTAATATATATGAGTCACTAATGCTGTCTGTAGTATATGGCATCACTAATGCTGGCTGTATATGGTTCCCTCCCCTCTCCTCATTTCCCAGAGTCCCCAGTTCTTCCTCTATGAAGCGGTCCTGCTCATGCCACCAAAAACTGGATCTGACGTCACACAATCTTATGACCAGCCCTGGTGCGAAAAACCAGGGAGGACAGGAGAGTCGCCCTCCAATTGCTGCAGCTCTGGCATGGGCCTAGGTAAGTAAAGTCCCTACAGAATCTGAGCCCAACCCATTTACACTTCTCCTGTGCCATCTGACCCATTCCCTACATACACAGCACACACTCCACAGTATTATTCATATACAGTGCAATATAGTTTTTAATCAAATCAATTTGCATTGTACTTGAATAATACGGATACCCTGTGTGCCACTAGGACTTGTACTCCTCCCTGCGAAGCAACACCCTTTATTAGGCGCAAGCCTTCAGCGCACAAAACGACCCTGGTTTGGGGTTGGAGTTTGGGGGCCCATATCAAGTTGTTGCACCTGGGCCCACCACTCACTAGTTACGCCACTGTGTGTGAGATAAGTGTGCATTATATGTTGCAGTTTCTTGTGTGAGATAAGTGTGCACTACATGTTGCAGTGCCTTGTGTGAGATAAGTGTGCACTACATGTTGCAGTGCCTTGTGTGAGATAAGTGTAAACATTATTACATGTTGCAGGGTCTTGTGTGAGTTAACTATGCATCCTATGTTGCAGTGTCTTCTGTGAAATAAGTGTACATTCCATGTTGCAGTGTCTTGTGTGAGATAAGTGTGTGTTCCATGTTGCAGGGTCTTTTGTGAGATAAATATGCATTCCATGTTGCAGTCTCTTGTGTAAGATACAGTAAGTGTGCATTCCATGTTACAGTGCCTTGTGTGCGATAAGTGTACATTCCATGTTGCAGTGCCTTGTGTGAGATAAGTGTGCATTCCATGTCGCAATGCCTTGTGTGAGATAAGTGTGCATTACATGGTGCAGGGACGTGCGGTGAACTAAATAGCTCAGGAGGCACTGGCTAGCCCCAGAGCCATATTTACATGCAATTTATGAGCCAAAGCGTACATCTGGGCATTATACGCAGGTGCAGCAGTGTAAACTCCTGGAAATTTGGTGAGTTTTGAACAGAGATGAGCGGAAAAGATAGGCAGGTGAGGCACTGCCTCCCCTGCCATAGACTTTTTACTCCAGAGTTTTGGCTATAAAATTATTAGAATAATGCAAAGATGATATTTCTAACATATTCTTTGTATTTTTTACATACTTTATACAGTCAAAACTCTGGTGCAAATGTTAGTATGACAGTAAAGACTCTGCCTCACCTGCCTCACCCCGCCGCACGTCAGTGGTGCAGTGCCTTGTGTGAGATAAGTGTGCATTGCATGTTGCAGTGCCTTGTGTGAGATAAGTTTCCATGTTGCAGTGCCTTGTGAGATAAGTGTGCATTACATGGTGCAGTTCCTTGTGTGAGATAAGTGTGCATTCCATGTTGTAGTGCCTTGTGTGAGATGAGTGTGCATTCCACGTTGTAGTGCCTTGTGTGAGATAAATGTGCATTCCTTGTTGTAGTGCCTTGTGTGAGATAAGTGTACATTCCATGTTGCAGTGCCTTGTGTGAGATAAGTGTGCATTCCATGTTGCAGTGCCTTGTGTGAGATAAGTGTGCATTCCATGTTGCAGTGCCTTGTGTGAGATTTGTGTTCATTCCATGTTGCAGTGCCTTGTGTGAGATAAGTGTGCATTCCATGTTGTAGTGCCTTGTGTGAGATAAGTGTGCATTCTATATAATGGTGCCAATCAAAAGTTTAATGGGTGCTCGTAGTAGGTAAATAAAAAACTCAAGAATAACCAATTAGATATTAACAATTAGCATCTGTGCAAGAAATGAGCGGCTGTTTCTAATGGTGAATTGTGAACTAATTCAACTAAATTTCTCTAACGTCCTAGTGGATGCTGGGGACTCCGTCAGGACCATGGGGATTAGCGGCTCCGCAGGAGACAGGGCACAAAAATAAAGCTTTAGGATCAGGTGGTGTGCACTGGCTCCTCCCCCTATGACCCTCCTCCAAGCCTCAGTTAGGTTTTTGTGCCCGTCCGAGCAGGGTGCAATCTAGGTGGCTCTCCTAAAGAGCTGCTTAGAGTAGATAAAGTCAACCTTTCTGTCAAACTTGACAGGTACCACACCCACTTCTCCTAGGACCCGCCCCCTTTTAATATTAAATGATAGTGTTTTATATCGCTTAATATAAAATTTTATATAAATTGATAGTGTTCGATATTAAACCGTATTAAAAATTGTTGCGTGACACCAGTCGCAGAGTGTCGCGCAACACCCCGTCGCAGTATGTCACGCAACGCGGCGCGTCAAATCAGGCGGATGAAAGATGCATATTACACAGTGTTAAAACCAGGTAGTTACAGACCGTCTTATTTCACATGGATTAGGCTGTACACATTCAAGCATCACACATTCCAGCAGTTGAAACATCAAGCTTGGCACACATGGTACTAATTTAAAAGGTCATTTTAAATGTCACAGAAACCCCTCAGAAGCCACGATGTACAATTTGACCATGACCATTTCTTAGAAGCAAGGGTTCATCACACATGGTACTAATTTAAAAGGTCATTTTAAATGTCACAGAAACCCCTCAGAAGCCACGATGTACAATTTGACCATGACCATTTCTTAGAAGCAAGGGTTCATCACACATGGTACTAATTTAAAAGGTCATTTTAAATGTCACAGAAACCCCTCAGAAGCCACGATGTACAATTTGACCATGACCATTTCTTAGAAGCAAGGGTTCATCACACATGGTACTAATTTAAAAGGTCATTTTAAATGTCACAGAAACCCCTCAGAAGCCACGATGTACAATTTGACCATGACCATTTTCGATTGTTATCTCTGTAGAGGAACATTAGCACCACCTACAGGGTTATGTGTTGACTCAAATCGGATTTTTCCATCTTTTGGATTAATTACATACCATAATGAGATATCATGGTGATGGGTCCTAAAGCTATGCACAGAATGCATTTATATTGCCTGTGCGCCTTATACACACAACCTGAAAGTAATTTTAGACAATATTTTTTGTAATTTTAGCTACAAATCAGTAAGCCAGTGTATATTTATGGAATCATAAAATAATTTTGTATTCATGTACATTAGTTCATAAGAACTTCTGTATAATGCTTTTTATGAATTAATTTTATTATTAAATAATTTATGAGCTTTTTATGAGCCTCATATTCTACAGTATAAGATATACCCATTTGGAATGACTTCCATTCAATCTATACAAGTAGTTTAGACCACTCAGGATTTTTATTTTTTATTTTTTTGTTTATTTTTTTTCTTCTGTAAACAACCTGAAAGTAATTTTAGACAATATTTTTTGTAATTTTAGCTACAAATCAGTAAGCCAGTGTATATTTATGGAATCATAAAATAATTTTGTATTCATGTACAAAGACAATATTTTTTGTAATTTTAGCTACAAATCAGTAAGCCAGTGTATATTTATGGAATCATAAAATAATTTTGTATTCATGTACATTAGTTCATAAGAACTTCTGTATAATGCTTTTTATGAATTAATTTTATTATTAAATAATTTATGAGCTTTTTATGAGCCTCATATTCTACAGTATAAGATATACCCATTTGGAATGACTTCCATTCAATCTATACAAGTAGTTTAGACCACTCAGGATTTTTATTTTTTATTTTTTTATTTTTATTTTTTCTTCTGTATATATAATATAAATGTATTTGGTATGCGTTTGATGCGCTGTGTATGACATTTAAGAAACAGCTAAAAGATTATATCTTTATTGTAACTGAAAATAATTATCACAATTACTAAATTATAGACTAGAGTTTATATATTTAAAAGTCCCGCCCCAAGCTTCTTGGAAATGTGGGACGGCGTACCACAGGTTGGTGGGGGCCATATGGCTCACAGCCAGTGTTATAAGAACAGGACGCATCACTGATGTGCACTGAGAAGAAATTTCAACTGAAGCTGCACCGCTATACACACTTGAAGTTATAATGGTAAGTGTTGTTATTATTATTATTATTATTATTATTATTATTATTATTATCATAATTATTATTATTATTATTATTATTATTATATTTATACATATTGCATTTTTTTATTTTTTATTTATTTATTTTTTTTATTTTACAAATATGGCGCTGAAGGCTGTTTAAATATGTGGTCTCTATGCCACGATATACACACTGTTACACGATTCTGCCCTGCCATTGCATCCTTTGTTTTTAGGCATACATGTATAATATGTTAATATTTCAAACCTATTGGACAGTTGCAAAGCGCAGTGTGAACTCATATGTGAAATGCTACGTTTTTACTACTTCTTTTTGTGGGTATACCCACATTGATGTTGCTGTTTAGCGATGCATTGTAACACATAGAACATATAGCTTTTAATAATGTGGCTGTCTGAAGGTTATTTAAATATGTGGTAATAGCGACATCTAGTGGTTCATTTTGGGAATGCGCCAACACATTATTTCAACTAATTCGTTTGATAGATATTAACCGTCTCTCATTTTCATTATTGGTTCAGAGACAGACAATGCAGAACATCAACAGCAAAAACGCTTTCATGGTTAGAAACAGATCTTCTTCTTCTGATGATGATGATGATGCTTTGCCAAGTTATCAAACCTCTCAAAGTAAGCTATGTCTATAAATGACATTGACGCGTTTTTATTTATATTTCAAGTTTAAATAGTATGAAATTATAGTCAAGGTCTACAATTTGTTCATTTTTAAAAGTTTAAATAGTATGAACGTACAACAGTCTGGACACATTGATAAGTAATTATTAAATAGTAATTATTAAATAATTATTATTTTCTCATTTTTATTTCCCCCGATTTGACAGTAATCACAAATACAGAGAATTTCGATTTGTCTGTTGATAGTCCCTTTGGCTTAGACTTCAGCGCTATACCGGATTTTAATAATATTTTGGAATTGGCGCCAGATTGTGAGTAACATGATATCTTTATTTATTTTTTATTTTATTTTTTTATTTTTTATTTATTTATTTATTTTTCCACGGCTAAAGAATTAAAAATAAACCTTGTACAGTTGTGCTGATTTGTTGTCAACTGTACACACTTTATATTCTCAGTAATGAATCGCTTTTTCATGTTATTCTAATTTTATACCGTATGTAATTTTTTTTTTTTTTCTCATTTTTCACCGGCTAAAGATGCCACAAAAATGGATGATGCGACGGCTGATGGTATTCTACGGGATATATTGAACAAACCTGATTATTGTCACAACACCTCTATACAGAACAGCAATGTTGTTGATGAGCAACCGTTTTTACCACACGCGACAGGGGGTCGTGCTAAAACATTCGAATATAAAGCAGGTGTGTAATCAAGCACTGTTATATGGTATATTGTTATGCGTTGATTTAAATGCTGATTTTCAGGCAGCGTCATTTATATTTATTTTATAATATATGTATTACAGATGATGCTGTAGCAAGGCGATATGCGCCGACGATACCAACAGGCAGTGATACAGTAGCGCAAATACACCGTCTTAGTACAAGCGGGAAAATATCAAAACGCACAACCGCCGCTGAAACGGAAAGCCATCAATTCGCAGCAGCAGGTGTGTAATCAAACACTGTTATATGGTATATTGTTATGCGGTGATTTAAATACTGATTTACATGCAGAGTCGTTTATATTTATTTTATAATATATGTATTACAGATGACGCTGTAGCAAGACGCTATGCTCCTTTGATACCAACAGTCAGTGATACATGCGCGCAGATACACAGGCCTAGTACAAGCGGGAAAATATCAAAACGCACAACCGCCGCTGAAGCGGAGAACCATCAATTCGTAACGCCGGCAATTGTACATAAGGGCGTTGCTAGGTCATCAGTTATGGCTGTGCATAACGGCTGTATCGTCCCGAACAAACGAAAGCCAGCTCGACCAAGAACGAATGAGAGAAGTCATAATTCAACATTTACAGATCTGAAAAGAAAATTGTCATATTCCGAAAATGATAAGCCGCAACGGAGAAGGATCGCGTTACAAACTGTATCATGCATAAGTAATGATGTTGCTGTAACATCAAAACACACAGCGTTTAACACTGCAGACCGGGATGTCGCTGGTAATACAAAGACTGTAAAGGTTAAGAGGGCATCGCGTCTCTCAAGAAGTAATGTTAAGCAATTGTCGCAATCCGCTGTAATCACAATTCCAGATACACAGGTTTGTTCTGAAACAGAAACAAGGCACATAGTGTTATGAGCCACGGCTGTGGCTCATTCCTGTTTTGCAGTTTTGTTCTGTATTTCATGTTATTCTTCTGTTTATGTTCCCCGTGGGTGTCATGGGGTGCTCGGAGCTCACCCTTAAGGAGGGGATACTGTTATGAACCACAGGTAGTGGTTCATTCCTATTTTATGTTTATTTAGTTGTCTTGCATGCCAGGATTTCCCATTGCTCTGTTTTGGATTACTCTTGTCTGCTGCCGCTGGTGAGTCTGTGCAATTGCAGCTTGTTCCCATGTGTTCAGCCTCATCTGGCTGCTGATTGCATCTTGTCAGCTTAGTCGTGCAGCAGGCCAGCTGCAAGAGATAATTAATTAGGCCTCTCTGATATATGCTGGCTCACTGCAGTTAGCAGATGCTGATGATATTCCTTGGTTTGCAGTCTGCTTTAAGTTTGAGCTGGTTCCTGTCAGTCCCTGTGTGGATTCCTGTGTCAGTCCCTGTGTGGATTCCTGTGTCAGTCCCTGTGTTGATTCCTGTGTCAGTCCCTGTGTCTGATCCCGTGTCCTACCCTGAGTTCCAGTGGATTCTGCCTGTCCTCCAGTTCTGAAAGTCGGTGTCGGCAGCTTCCTGTTTGCCTATGTCAGTTGCAGAAAGTATCCAGTCCTGCTCAAGCCGGTTGTTCCTGTCTTCAGTGGTCCTGTACTCAGAGATTTGTCATCTTTTCCTGGAGTCTGACTGAGCACCTTTTACATCCTGTGGTGTTCGTGAGTCACGGCGCAGCCGTGTGTTGCGGCTTGTCCGCTACTGTTTATTATTTAGTATTTTTGTGTCCTGGAGCTTTTGCGGAGGATTCCGCTCTCCCTGATCCACTCTGGTATCCAGCGGTGCTGGATAGGAGTTACGGATCAGTGGATCTTTGGTTGTCCTTTTCCCTGGCGGCTAGTCCGCACATACCTTTTGATTTAGTTAAGTTAGCTTGCAACCCCTGGCCAGGTTGCTTAGTCAGAGGGCCCCTTGTTATCACCCTGTCTCGGATTTCCCTTTGTCTCCCATTAAGACCTGAGGGGGCATCGGGGTTGGGCAGACATAATCCGCCCTTCGAACGTGGCTGCCATGGGCTCAAGCAACCATAGTCTCGCAGGGGATTTCTGATAACACGGGCGAGACAACGGAGTTAGGGCGCCAGGGGTTACTAGGCTTTCCTGCTCCCACAACCAGCATATCTTCCCAGTACTCTGACCTCAGCCATACGATCTCCTCTGGTCTGGAGTACGGGAATCATAACATTATCATCAGCCATACCACAAAAAAGAAATAAAACTTTTTTTTCTTTTTTGGCCCAGTCCAGTGTCTAGTCTAGAATCCAGTCTTGTCTAGAATTCAGTGTGCAGAATCCAATCCGGTGTCAAGAATCCAGTCCTGTCTAGAATTTGGTGTTTAGAATCCAGTCCGGTGTTTAGAATCCAATCCAGTCCGGTGTTTAGAATCCAATCCAGTCCGGTGTTTAGAATCCAATCCAGTCCAGTGTTTAGAATCCAGTCCGGTGTTTAGAATCCAGTCCGGTGTTTAGAATCCAGTCCGGTGTTTAGAATCCAGTCCGGTGTTTAAAAAAAAAAAAAAAAAAGTCTTGTTTTGTTTAGCAAAATTTAGTCTTGCCTTGCCTTGCCTTGTCTTGCCTTGCCTTGTCTTGCCTTGCCTTGCCTTGCCTTGTCTTGCCTTGTCTTGTCTTGTCTAGTTTTAAATCCTCCTATGTCTACTATGCAAGCCCTGCAGGCATCTCTCGCAGCCCTGAACTCTGTATTCAGTGCTTTGAGACCAGAGCGACTAGAAGTTTTGCAGCAATCCCTAAAGCAACTGCAAAACCTTCTGACTAAAATCTTGCTTATTTTGCCAGAAGTCGTTGAGAGTACATCTATCTCTAAAGAGACTCTTGTTCACAGTATGGTGACAAGAGAATCCTCTGGTTTAATTGAAGAGAAAAAGTTTAAAAGTTTTCTGCGGCCCAGGCTCTCAGAAGAGGAGCGTCTGCGTCGCAGAAACTTAAACTTATGCCTATATTGTGGGGGTTTAGGCCATTATCTGCAGACCTGTGAGTTGCGCAAGCCAAAGTGTGGTGACGAGTCTTGCCCTCTGGCCAAGTTGAGTCATGATACAAGACCTACTCCTGTCTCTACTATGGCAGAGGTACTTGTCACACAACCCACACAAAAAAGCTCTCTGTCCTATAATTGGGGTCCTTGGGCAAGGGAGCCCCATTATAGATTCAGGAATCAAAAGAGAATGTTTCTCTCCTCTCTTGAGGTTCCTGTGGAAGCGGAGTTGCAAGTCCCTGGAGTGGTGCCCGTAGCCCAGGGTCCTGGAGTGGTGCCCGTAGCCCAGGGTCCTGGAGTGGTGCCCGTAGCCCAGGGTCCTGGAGTGGTGCCCGTAGCCCAGGGTCCTGGAGCGGTGCCCGTAGCCCAGGGTCCTGGAGCGGTGCCCGTAGCCCAGGGTCCTCGAGCGGTGCCCGATGCCCAGAGTGCTGGAGCGGTACCCGATGCCCAGAGTGCTGGAGCGGTACCCGATGCCCAGAGTGCTGGAGCGGTACCCGATGCCCAGAGTGCTGGAGCGGTACCCGATGCCCAGAGTGCTGGAGCGGTACCCGATGCCCAGAGTGCTGGAGCGGTACCCGATGCCCAAGCTTATAGAGGGACATCAAATATTGTAGCTCAGGTTTCCATACCAGAAGGGGTCTCAGAAACTGTTACCCCAGGTAGGGACTTGAGGAGCGCAACCTCAGAAAGGGTATCTAAAACCATAGTTCTTGAAGGGAACTCGAGAAGCAAAACCCCAGAAGGGATCTTTGAAGTAATATCCCCAAGTGGGGTCTCGAGAGACGCAGCCCCAAAGAAGGGTCTAGAAGTCGCTTCCCCAGGAAAGAACTTAAGAAGCATAGCATTAGTGGAGGATCTGAACGTTATTGCTTCAGCAAAAGTCCCGGAAGTCATAGTCCCGGGAGAACTTTCGATTATTATCGACTCAGAGAGGGAGGCCGATGGCCCGATCCCAGTCAGGGAGGCCAACGACCCGGTCCCAGTAAAAGAATCCGAGATGCTGGCCCCAGCGGGGTTCCCGGAGGCCACTGCCCCAGCGGGGTTCCCGGAAGTCACTGCCCCGGGTGGGGTTCAGAAAGTCACTGCCCCGGGTGGGGTTCAGAAAGTCTCAGCCCCGGGTGGGGTTCAGAGAGTCTCAGCCTCGAGTAAGGTCAATAGTGACCAGGTCCTAGCAAAGCACTCCAGTCAGTCAGATGAGAAGGAAACAGATCCTGACTCTGATATCTCAACATCCATAATCTTTGATGGGGACTTAGCCCAATTTCTGGCGCTTTACAAACACTATTACATTATTATGTTGTCTAGACCATTTCTGGGCATCACTCCAGAGAACCTTGTGCTCTATCTTATTTATTCTTTTAGAGGAGAGCCTTTTGAGTGGGCGACCAGCCTAATGAAAGCTGAAGATCCCATTCTTCAGGATCCCCCAGCATTCAGTGATGCAATTATTAAAAGATATGGTTCCAAAGAAATTGGTTCAGGTTCCTCTAAGTCACCCGTCTTGTCTGCTGAGAGTCCACAAAATACTGTAAACTCGGCACAGGAGTCTCAGCCCGTTGTTGTGACTGCAGGATGTGCTTTTCTGACTACTTCTTCTAATAATAGTACTTTACCAGAAAGTTCAGCTCCCAAGGGTAAGAGACCTGTCTCTGATTTGAACGCAGCCTTGCTGGGTGGTACCATCAGTTCAGACAATGTTTGGGGAATTACCTTGGTCAGACCTAAAGAGCTTTGTAAAAAGAAGAAGAAGAAAAAGAAATAATTTTTTGACTCTTGCCTTGATAAAAAAAAAAAAAAAAAAATTTTTCCCTTGTCTTGTGTCCAGTGGCCACCATCAAGGGGAGGGCACTGTTACAAGCTGTGGTTGCAGCTTGTTTCTGTTTTCGTGTCTGTTAGACCAATGTGTCAGGTTTTTTTTTGTATCCCTTGTTCTGGATAGTCTGAATTTTGGGGTCTTTTGACCCCTCCTCAAGGGGGGGGTACTGTTATGAGCCACGGCTGTGGCTCATTCCTGTTTTGCAGTTTTGTTCTGTATTTCATGTTATTCTTCTGTTTATGTTCCCCGTGGGTGTCATGGGGTGCTCGGAGCTCACCCTTAAGGAGGGGATACTGTTATGAACCACAGGTAGTGGTTCATTCCTATTTTATGTTTATTTAGTTGTCTTGCATGCCAGGATTTCCCATTGCTCTGTTTTGGATTACTCTTGTCTGCTGCCGCTGGTGAGTCTGTGCAATTGCAGCTTGTTCCCATGTGTTCAGCCTCATCTGGCTGCTGATTGCATCTTGTCAGCTTAGTCGTGCAGCAGGCCAGCTGCAAGAGATAATTAATTAGGCCTCTCTGATATATGCTGGCTCACTGCAGTTAGCAGATGCTGATGATATTCCTTGGTTTGCAGTCTGCTTTAAGTTTGAGCTGGTTCCTGTCAGTCCCTGTGTGGATTCCTGTGTCAGTCCCTGTGTGGATTCCTGTGTCAGTCCCTGTGTTGATTCCTGTGTCAGTCCCTGTGTCTGATCCCGTGTCCTACCCTGAGTTCCAGTGGATTCTGCCTGTCCTCCAGTTCTGAAAGTCGGTGTCGGCAGCTTCCTGTTTGCCTATGTCAGTTGCAGAAAGTATCCAGTCCTGCTCAAGCCGGTTGTTCCTGTCCTCAGTGGTCCTGTACTCAGAGATTTGTCATCTTTTCCTGGAGTCTGACTGAGCACCTTTTACATCCTGTGGTGTTCGTGAGTCACGGCGCAGCCGTGTGTTGCGGCTTGTCCGCTACTGTTTATTATTTAGTATTTTTGTGTCCTGGAGCTTTTGCGGAGGATTCCGCTCTCCCTGATCCACTCTGGTATCCAGCGGTGCTGGATAGGAGTTACGGATCAGTGGATCTTTGGTTGTCCTTTTCCCTGGCGGCTAGTCCGCACATACCTTTTGATTTAGTTAAGTTAGCTTGCAACCCCTGGCCAGGTTGCTTAGTCAGAGGGCCCCTTGTTATCACCCTGTCTCGGATTTCCCTTTGTCTCCCATTAAGACCTGAGGGGGCATCGGGGTTGGGCAGACATAATCCGCCCTTCGAACGCGGCTGCCATGGGCTCAAGCAACCATAGTCTCGCAGGGGATTTCTGATAACACGGGCGAGACAACGGAGTTAGGGCGCCAGGGGTTACTAGGCTTTCCTGCTCCCACAACCAGCATATCTTCCCAGTACTCTGACCTCAGCCATACGATCTCCTCTGGTCTGGAGTACGGGAATCATAACATTATCATCAGCCATACCACAAAAAAGAAATAAAACTTTTTTTTCTTTTTTGGCCCAGTCCAGTGTCTAGTCTAGAATCCAGTCTTGTCTAGAATTCAGTGTGCAGAATCCAATCCGGTGTCAAGAATCCAGTCCTGTCTAGAATTTGGTGTTTAGAATCCAGTCCGGTGTTTAGAATCCAATCCAGTCCGGTGTTTAGAATCCAATCCAGTCCGGTGTTTAGAATCCAATCCAGTCCAGTGTTTAGAATCCAGTCCGGTGTTTAGAATCCAGTCCGGTGTTTAGAATCCAGTCCGGTGTTTAGAATCCAGTCCGGTGTTTAAAAAAAAAAAAAAAAAAAGTCTTGTTTTGTTTAGCAAAATTTAGTCTTGCCTTGCCTTGCCTTGTCTTGCCTTGCCTTGTCTTGCCTTGCCTTGCCTTGCCTTGTCTTGCCTTGTCTTGTCTTGTCTAGTTTTAAATCCTCCTATGTCTACTATGCAAGCCCTGCAGGCATCTCTCGCAGCCCTGAACTCTGTATTCAGTGCTTTGAGACCAGAGCGACTAGAAGTTTTGCAGCAATCCCTAAAGCAACTGCAAAACCTTCTGACTAAAATCTTGCTTATTTTGCCAGAAGTCGTTGAGAGTACATCTATCTCTAAAGAGACTCTTGTTCACAGTATGGTGACAAGAGAATCCTCTGGTTTAATTGAAGAGAAAAAGTTTAAAAGTTTTCTGCGGCCCAGGCTCTCAGAAGAGGAGCGTCTGCGTCGCAGAAACTTAAACTTATGCCTATATTGTGGGGGTTTAGGCCATTATCTGCAGACCTGTGAGTTGCGCAAGCCAAAGTGTGGTGACGAGTCTTGCCCTCTGGCCAAGTTGAGTCATGATACAAGACCTACTCCTGTCTCTACTATGGCAGAGGTACTTGTCACACAACCCACACAAAAAAGCTCTCTGTCCTATAATTGGGGTCCTTGGGCAAGGGAGCCCCATTATAGATTCAGGAATCAAAAGAGAATGTTTCTCTCCTCTCTTGAGGTTCCTGTGGAAGCGGAGTTGCAAGTCCCTGGAGTGGTGCCCGTAGCCCAGGGTCCTGGAGTGGTGCCCGTAGCCCAGGGTCCTGGAGTGGTGCCCGTAGCCCAGGGTCCTGGAGTGGTGCCCGTAGCCCAGGGTCCTGGAGCGGTGCCCGTAGCCCAGGGTCCTGGAGCGGTGCCCGATGCCCAGAGTGCTGGAGCGGTACCCGATGCCCAGAGTGCTGGAGCGGTACCCGATGCCCAGAGTGCTGGAGCGGTACCCGATGCCCAGAGTGCTGGAGCGGTACCCGATGCCCAGAGTGCTGGAGCGGTACCCGATGCCCAGAGTGCTGGAGCGGTACCCGATGCCCAAGCTTATAGAGGGACATCAAATATTGTAGCTCAGGTTTCCATACCAGAAGGGGTCTCAGAAACTGTTACCCCAGGTAGGGACTTGAGGAGCGCAACCTCAGAAAGGGTATCTAAAACCATAGTTCTTGAAGGGAACTCGAGAAGCAAAACCCCAGAAGGGATCTTTGAAGTAATATCCCCAAGTGGGGTCTCGAGAGACGCAGCCCCAAAGAAGGGTCTAGAAGTCGCTTCCCCAGGAAAGAACTTAAGAAGCATAGCATTAGTGGAGGATCTGAACGTTATTGCTTCAGCAAAAGTCCCGGAAGTCATAGTCCCGGGAGAACTTTCGATTATTATCGACTCAGAGAGGGAGGCCGATGGCCCGATCCCAGTCAGGGAGGCCAACGACCCGGTCCCAGTAAAAGAATCCGAGATGCTGGCCCCAGCGGGGTTCCCGGAGGCCACTGCCCCAGCGGGGTTCCCGGAAGTCACTGCCCCGGGTGGGGTTCAGAAAGTCACTGCCCCGGGTGGGGTTCAGAAAGTCTCAGCCCCGGGTGGGGTTCAGAGAGTCTCAGCCTCGAGTAAGGTCAATAGTGACCAGGTCCTAGCAAAGCACTCCAGTCAGTCAGATGAGAAGGAAACAGATCCTGACTCTGATATCTCAACATCCATAATCTTTGATGGGGACTTAGCCCAATTTCTGGCGCTTTACAAACACTATTACATTATTATGTTGTCTAGACCATTTCTGGGCATCACTCCAGAGAACCTTGTGCTCTATCTTATTTATTCTTTTAGAGGAGAGCCTTTTGAGTGGGCGACCAGCCTAATGAAAGCTGAAGATCCCATTCTTCAGGATCCCCCAGCATTCAGTGATGCAATTATTAAAAGATATGGTTCCAAAGAAATTGGTTCAGGTTCCTCTAAGTCACCCGTCTTGTCTGCTGAGAGTCCACAAAATACTGTAAACTCGGCACAGGAGTCTCAGCCCGTTGTTGTGACTGCAGGATGTGCTTTTCTGACTACTTCTTCTAATAATAGTACTTTACCAGAAAGTTCAGCTCCCAAGGGTAAGAGACCTGTCTCTGATTTGAACGCAGCCTTGCTGGGTGGTACCATCAGTTCAGACAATGTTTGGGGAATTACCTTGGTCAGACCTAAAGAGCTTTGTAAAAAGAAGAAGAAGAAAAAGAAATAATTTTTTGACTCTTGCCTTGATAAAAAAAAAAAAAAAAAAAAAATTTTTTCCCTTGTCTTGTGTCCAGTGGCCACCATCAAGGGGAGGGCACTGTTACAAGCTGTGGTTGCAGCTTGTTTCTGTTTTCGTGTCTGTTAGACCAATGTGTCAGGTTTTTTTTTGTATCCCTTGTTCTGGATAGTCTGAATTTTGGGGTCTTTTGACCCCTCCTCAAGGGGGGGGGGTACTGTTATGAGCCACGGCTGTGGCTCATTCCTGTTTTGCAGTTTTGTTCTGTATTTCATGTTATTCTTCTGTTTATGTTCCCCGTGGGTGTCATGGGGTGCTCGGAGCTCACCCTTAAGGAGGGGATACTGTTATGAACCACAGGTAGTGGTTCATTCCTATTTTATGTTTATTTAGTTGTCTTGCATGCCAGGATTTCCCATTGCTCTGTTTTGGATTACTCTTGTCTGCTGCCGCTGGTGAGTCTGTGCAATTGCAGCTTGTTCCCATGTGTTCAGCCTCATCTGGCTGCTGATTGCATCTTGTCAGCTTAGTCGTGCAGCAGGCCAGCTGCAAGAGATAATTAATTAGGCCTCTCTGATATATGCTGGCTCACTGCAGTTAGCAGATGCTGATGATATTCCTTGGTTTGCAGTCTGCTTTAAGTTTGAGCTGGTTCCTGTCAGTCCCTGTGTGGATTCCTGTGTCAGTCCCTGTGTGGATTCCTGTGTCAGTCCCTGTGTTGATTCCTGTGTCAGTCCCTGTGTCTGATCCCGTGTCCTACCCTGAGTTCCAGTGGATTCTGCCTGTCCTCCAGTTCTGAAAGTCGGTGTCGGCAGCTTCCTGTTTGCCTATGTCAGTTGCAGAAAGTATCCAGTCCTGCTCAAGCCGGTTGTTCCTGTCCTCAGTGGTCCTGTACTCAGAGATTTGTCATCTTTTCCTGGAGTCTGACTGAGCACCTTTTACATCCTGTGGTGTTCGTGAGTCACGGCGCAGCCGTGTGTTGCGGCTTGTCCGCTACTGTTTATTATTTAGTATTTTTGTGTCCTGGAGCTTTTGCGGAGGATTCCGCTCTCCCTGATCCACTCTGGTATCCAGCGGTGCTGGATAGGAGTTACGGATCAGTGGATCTTTGGTTGTCCTTTTCCCTGGCGGCTAGTCCGCACATACCTTTTGATTTAGTTAAGTTAGCTTGCAACCCCTGGCCAGGTTGCTTAGTCAGAGGGCCCCTTGTTATCACCCTGTCTCGGATTTCCCTTTGTCTCCCATTAAGACCTGAGGGGGCATCGGGGTTGGGCAGACATAATCCGCCCTTCGAACGCGGCTGCCATGGGCTCAAGCAACCATAGTCTCGCAGGGGATTTCTGATAACACGGGCGAGACAACGGAGTTAGGGCGCCAGGGGTTACTAGGCTTTCCTGCTCCCACAACCAGCATATCTTCCCAGTACTCTGACCTCAGCCATACGATCTCCTCTGGTCTGGAGTACGGGAATCATAACACATAGCAGGCATTGGTTTGTTATCAAATATTGACTCAAGAAGTAATGTTAAGCAAATGTCGCAAGCCGATGTCATTACTATTACCGATACACAGGATTGCTCTGAAACAGAAACAAGACACATAGCTGGTAATCCTGTGATATCAGATATTGATGACATAAATGGGCAAGAGCTTATTACAAACTGTGTAGAGTCAACGACACAAGATCCGCAGAATAGTTCTGATGAAGTATTATCAGCCGTTGCAGGAATACCTGGTGATACTACAACGGTTGATTGTGTAACATCAATTCCCAATATTTTTACAACGACAGCCCTGGTACACGCATCGGCTGATGCTTGTGTACCGGCGCGAGGGCTAGCGCCCGACATAGTTGATGAATGTCAAAATTCAGAACAATTAGGCCAAGACGCTGAAATACAATTTTACGCGTTGTTGGGTAAGATACGGGAAGATGTTGAGAACATGGGCGTAAAAGCCGGATACTTGTTAAAACACATTAAAGGTGTGTGCCACGGTAGTAAATGTAAACAAGACATTGTTAAAGAAGTTGTTGAGACGTATATGAATGTCATGTCAAAATACATAGATCGGTCGGTTAAGACAACTGAATTTATTAAAGCCAACATACATCATTTTGCAGAAATAAATGAAACTGATCCGTGACTAGGCATGCTAGGCAATGGTTTGAAACGTGTTTTAAATTTAAATGCCTGTAAAAAAAAAAAAAAACCACGAATTAAACCTTGTTTAACATACAAGATCTCACAGTTATTCCGACGCGCAAAGGTGAAACAGGCTGTAACAACATTAACCAGATTGAGAAAGCGCAAGCGGCACAGGAAACATGTGGTAGGCGGGACGCAGAGTGCAATGTATGTAGATATAGATCAATCGCCACCCCAAGCATTACCGAATGACGAATCACAGGCTGACAATATTGAGCGCAATGCAAGCCCCATATATGATGATGCAGACAGTGTTGAGTCACCCGGTAATGACGAAGGTCGGCAACATGTATACTTAGAGGCAATTAACAGTTATGAACGACAACGACCGCATTTCAGAGCCGTTGAGTACCACAGTCACTATCGGTTTGTTAATTTGGACAGGGTTACATCATTTGTAGAGGGGGTTCGAGCCATTCATACGGCTATACAGGCCATGCTCGATGGTGTCCTTGCGGGCGTGGATCCGGCCGACCGCGTTCAGCTTAGATTGGAGGGGGGTGGGTTACACAATGCCATCTATTCGCATCGTAAGCCGCAAGAAACATTAGACGCTGCCAGTTTTTTGAATCAGATTACAAACACGCTTCAAAGTAACGCTGAATTCTTATTATCCACAGGCTTAAGATTTGTGATCAGTATTTTTAGAAACAGATCAGGGTCTGGCTTGACTGGGCGTAGTTTACAACGCCTGCCCCAAAGTTTAATAATAAATAAAAGAAAGAGATATCTCTATGACTTCAGACGCATAGGTAATAACCTGTGTTTGGCCGCTAGCGTCTGTAAACTTCTGGATAAAGGTAACAATGCCAATGATCATGTAATACAGGAGAGAGCGATCCAACTACATAAAGCTTTGAATCTGCCGCTTGATAAAGCGGTCAGCTTTAGCGATGTTGCAATTTTTGAAAATTATTTAAATGTCTCAATCAATCTCCTCTATTATAGTCAAAATGATTGGAAATACTACAGTACGGACAGTCGTTACAAAGACACGCTGTTTGTGCTATATCACGATTGTCACTTTTATGGGATACTCGATATCAAAGCGTTTCTTGGAGCCCGATATTATTGCATCCGTTGTCATAGCGCTTACCATCATAAAAATAATCACGATTGTCTTTTCTTTTGTAAGGCTTGTCACAGGCCGGATTGTATTGACGATGGTGTGACGGCTTTAAGGTGTTCGTTGTGTAGGGTATTTTGTCGATCAAACGAGTGTTTAGAGCTACACAAAGCTTTAGCTCTTGATCACAAAATATCCTGTCTTGAGCATGTATATTGTGACAAGTGTTGTCTCTACAGGCGAACAGATCATAACTGCCGAGGCCTAAAGTGTCCCATTTGTAAGGTGTTCGTTGATGGTTTTTCGAACCATTTGTGCTATATACAAACCATCAAGCCGGAAGAGCCCACAAAGAAATACATCTTTTATGATTTTGAGTGTATGCAGGAGACAGGTGTGCACATACCAAACTACTGTTACGCTTTAACATTAATGGGGGAGAAAGACTGGGAGTTTAAGGGTGTTGCATGTATCGAAGACTTTGTAAAGACATTCATGAAACCAAAATTTGAGCATTACACATTCATAGCCCATAATGCAGGTCGCTATGATGCATATTTTGTGCTGCGCCAGCTGATTAAGGAGAAATTAAAGATTGAATTATTATCTAGAGGCGGCAACATAATGTGCATCACGGTAAAAGATTTGAAGATAAGATTTATCGACTCTTTAAATTTTTTACCCATGCGGCTTAGCAAGTTACCAAAGGCGATGGGGTTTGACGGTACCAAAGGTTATTTCCCACATTTTTTTAACACAGCTGATAACCAAAATTACATAGGAACTATGCCGTCAATAGAGTATTTTGGTCCACAATACATGATGCCTGATGAATTATCTGAGTTTACAGCTTGGTATAAACAGTGTGTACACAAACCGTTTAACTTTCAAAAAGAGCTCGTGCGATATTGTAAAGACGATGTGAAAATATTACAAAAAGCTTGTGATGCTTTCAGATCTGCTGTTATATCCATGACAGAACAGGAGTTTCTAATAACAAAGAAAAAAAAAAAGGTTGTGGTTAAACGTCACATCGAGGCTTTTCAATTAGTTACGTTGGCGAGCGTATGCATGGCCATGTACCGGTGTAAATTTTTACAGGAAAAGACACTGGCGCTTGTACCGGGTGATAACTATCACAAGACGCAGAAGCGTTACTCAACGCCCGCCATACAGTGGTTAATGTACATAGAACACAAAGAAGGGGTGAGTATAAGACACGCTTTACAAGGGGGTGAGAAGAAAGTTGGTAAATACAGCCTGGATGGTTATGCCGTGATTAACGGAACACCCACTGCATTTGAATTCCAAGGTTGTTTTTACCACGGCTGTGGTGCTTGTTACAACGCCGATGATAAAAACAAACTGACTAAAACGACCTACGGTCAATTACACCACAAGACGCAGGTAAAGTTGCACTACCTTAAACGTTGTGGATTTCAGATACGTGAAATCTGGGGTTGTGAATGGAAGTCTATGCTAGATTCTGATGCGGATCTACAGGCTTTTCTGAAGGGTAAAGATTTACCCGAACCCTTGGAGCCACGTGATGCGCTTTATGGCGGGCGCACAAACGCCATAAAGCTGTATCACAAAACAGGCTGTGATGAAAAAATACACTATTTTGATTTCACCAGCCTCTATCCGTATGTTAATAAAACCAAAACGTATCCTATACAGCACCCACGCATTATTTATAAGGACTTTGGTGATGTCACAAAGTATTTCGGTTTTGCCAGGGTTAAAGTTTACCCACCTCGTGGCCTATTCTTTCCGGTTCTGCCAGTTAAAATGGGCGGCAAGTTAATGTTTCCATTATGTCGCACATGTGCTGAGTCTGGACAGACTGAGCCGTGCGTTCATGATTCAGAAAAACGTGCGCTCATCGGTACATGGTGTACCGTGGAACTAAACTTGGCTGTAGAAATGGGGTACAAGGTATGTAAAATCTATGAGGTGTGGCATTTTGATGAGAGATCTGACAAATTGTTTTCAGGCTACATTAAAACACACCTCAGGGATAAACAAGAGGCCTCTGGTTATCCCGAATGGTGTACAGACGCCGAGAAACGCCAAGAGTATATAGACGCCTATCAAAAAAATGAAGGCTTGTCTTTACGACCCGAACACATAGAAATCAACCCCGCTAAAAGACAAATTTCAAAATTGTTTTTAAATTCCTTATGGGGTAAATTTGGTCAACGTAGCAACATGCCCAATACGTGTCTAGTGACCGACCCCGACAAGCTTTTTGAATACGCGTTCTTACCGTACTATGACGTGTCCGCTTTGGATTTTATTGACGATGATACAGTTATGGTAAATTGGAAGTATGCCAAAGACCATTACACCAGGGGTGCAATTTCAAATGTAACTATAGCCATCTTTACAACGGCTTATGCACGTGTTGAACTGTACAAACTACTGTATAGATTACAAGATAGATGTCTTTATCACGACACCGATTCTGTAATTTTTGTCAGTAGACCCGGTGACTGGAGCCCGCCATTGGGTGATTATTTAGGTGAGTTGACCAGCGAACTGCCCACAGGCACCCATATAACAGAATTTGTCTCAGCCGGTCCCAAGTCATACGGCTATCGACTAAACAACGGAAAGACCTGTTTAAAAGTTAAAGGTATAACGCTCAATGTTGATAATGCGCAGCACGTTAACTTTGACAGCCTGAAAGAACTGGTCTTAGATTATCCTTTAAACCCCGAAGGCGTTGACCAGAAAAAGGTTGTGATCCGTCAACCCGGTATAGTACGTGTGAAAAAGTGCTGGCAGATAGAGACGCGTACTTTGCAGAAGACGCAAAGGTGTGTTTATACTAAACGGTCTCTTACGGACAACTTCACAACACTGCCGTTCGGCTATTAAGATGGACACCAGATTTCAACACCCTTTCTCATGTATTTTAGCGGGGCCGTCCAATTCGGGTAAAAGTTATTTTGTCAAAACGCTGTTGCAACACGCTGCAACACATATGACTCATGTACCTGATAATGTTGTTTGGTTTTACACCTGTTGGCAACCTATATACGACCAACTTCTGCGTGATTACCCCGGTACGCGCTTTATAGAGGGGTTACCAGAGTCTTTTAGCGATGATCAACTTTTTCCCCCTGATAAGGTTAATTTAACAGTGATTGATGATTTGATGGACGCGGCAAGTAATAATTCTGAGGTTGAGAAGGCTTTCACAAAGTATGTACATCATCGTAATCTCAGTATCCTGTACCTTGTCCAAAACATATTTTGTCAAGGTAAAAAGAGCAGAACTATACATTTAAACACAAAATATATGGTCCTGTTCAAAAACCCCAGGGATAAAATGCAGGTGGGCATTCTGGCTAGACAAATGTACCCATCGAAACATCGTTTTTTTCTCGAATCCTATGAATCCGCAACGGCTGCCCCTTATGGGTATTTGCTGGTTGATTTAAGAAACAACGCTCTTGACGATTATCGTTTACGAAGCGGCTTATTCCCACCAGACAAGCCTGTCGCTTTTGTCATTAAGAAGCGTGGTTCTATAAAGCTATAACAGTACAACCTTTAGTCATTTGTTGCCATTCTAACAACGGTGAACATGTCGGGGCGGATAAGACGTAATTGGGTGCTTTTAAAAACGTTAATTAAAGCAACACCAATCCAAAGAAATGCTATTTTATCCAACGCTTCAAACGATTTAGTCACGGCTATTTGTGAGATAGCGCTCAACACGCTTAAAGGCAAAATACCGCTGTCTCAACGGCAGCTGAACTACCTTAAAAAGAAGCGTGCGCTTATAAAATCACTTTGTAATAAGAAATGTGCCATTGGAAAAAAGAAGAGTCTGGTTAAACAGTCGGGTGGTTTTATCGGCTCGCTGCTTGGTTTTGCTATACCGCTAATTACAGGTCTATTGTCTAATCGCTGATGGAGTACGCTGAGAAAATGTATCTGGTGCCTCAGAATCAGATAGAACGTTTACATAATAAAACGAACAGCGACGACATACGTAAAACAGCAACGCACGGTCTAGATGTAGAGATCGTGAAAATACTACAGAATAATGATTTATCAGAATATGAAAAAGCAAAGCGATATACAATGTTGTTGCAGAGATACCTGGTGTTGAGTAAGCAGGCTGATAGTGAAATGTCAACTTTAGCTCTTTTATCACCCGTTGCAAAATCTGTTGATGAATCAAATAATACGACACAGCCTATTGCCCCCGATGCTGTTTATCATGAGCTTTTGAGCGGTGTTAATGACCGGTATAAGAAAAACTGTGAAATACTATTGAGTAAAATGACACGCTCTAAACACATCACAGACTGGAACAGTAAAGGGGAGTTTCTGTACAAAGGCGTCACTGTGCCTGGTTCCAACATGTTAGATTTAATAAGAAGCATCACGCAAAGTAACGGTGTGTCGATCCGTAATATACCGAATGGTTGGCCTGAATTTATGCGGGCTATGTCTGAATTGAATATTCCCTCAACCGTCATAGCCAATGCGGGGAATAGAATGTGTTTAGAACGATTAAAAGCTGAGATGCAGGATGACTCTGATGGCGCTGTGACATCGCCCATGTCGTTACAAACCCTTAACAAAGGGCGAATAAATGTTTTAAGTCCCCCAGGTTTAACAACACCGCACGGTTACTTACTGCCTAGGAAAAGATCCGTAAATCTATTTCAGGATTCACAGTGGCTGAAACTATAACATATAACTAATTTATATTATTTTTATACACTGTATTTTGTGTTGGTATTTTGCGCCACAATGTTTAACTTATGTCAATAATATTTTATGTAATGTTTTAAATGCATCTTTACCGTGTTATATATATATATATATATATATACATATATCAATAAAATATGCTTATGCTTTATAAAACAACGTTTTGTTCTTTGTTTCTATTGCTGTAAACGGAAGAAATTTCAAGCACACGATATAAAGTTTAATAAACAACGTTGTTTATTAGAAAAACATCATAGATATGATGCGTTGTACATAAAACGTATCAAACAGAATGTTGATTACAAGTTACACAAACAATACAACGTTGTGCGTAACACGCTTCACACACAGCGTTGTGCGTGAAACGTTTTATGTACAACGTGTCAAGTTATGACACGTTGTACATAAAACGTTTCACGCACAACGCTGGTTACAAGTTACACAATTCTGTATATATCTATATGCATAATGATTCAGACAATGGCTTCTTGGTAGTCGTCTTACAAAATTTGAAACAAAACAATCATTACGTTTTGTGTCATCACTAAAACGGGCCAGTACATCCACATATTTGTATTTTTTACACATGTAAAATATAAAGTATATGCAATATTGACCGCAAACGGTACTGTTAAAATTTTGCAACTGCATATTTTGGTGATAAACACTTTTTGAATTCAAGTTTAAAAAATGTATTATTGCCTTTGGGAATAGGGGGCTGTCAGGGGCTAACCCGTAAGAATCAAAAAAGTAACATTCACGTTGTTCGTTAAAATAAGCGGCCAACCAGTGCTCACCCGGCTGCCCGCTGCTATGCGTATTGATTACAAACGCGCAGGGATATTGCAACAGTTTACTGACCGGTAACATATCGCACGGATACGTTCCTTTAAAAACATGCCTTGTGCTTTGCACGGCGTACAGAATACAGTTTATCTGTAATGTGTTCATTTTTTCAGCAGCGTAGTGTTAGTTTATTTCATTTATAGATAATCGTACAGCACATCGCGCCTTTGATTAATCTCGATGATGTTATCAAATAGAGCGTATATTATCACATTGACTGTCCGGTCCAACGCTTCTGCAAAGCGGAATTCGGCACGTAGATTGCCTGTTCTTATCAGGGAAAGGTGTTCTCCACACTCCTGTTCTGGTGAAAGGTCAAAAGCAAATAGCGTGTAGCCCCTGAGGTACTCTTCGCGGTCAATCAGTATACCATTGTCAGATTTCTGCTTATTTGTGATTTGTATGAGTGACATATACTCTCTTACAGCATTACCGCTTTCAAAGTCGGGTTGAAATGGCTTGGCGGGGTGCGGCGTTCCATCCAGATAAAGGGACGCAAAACTTACATTTTTATGTTCAAAGCACAGGGGTTTCCGGTTATGGATTCCTGAAAATGATTCGTTATCCACGAAACCGGCTATAACTGTTTTCGGCACTTGACCTAAAAATAAATTTTCTAGATTAAATACTCTACTGCCTGTTGGTACGCTGTAGATTTTCATCCCAACGCGGTCAATCGCGTATTTCGCGTTACCGTTTAACAGAGCCTGCGCGTGCCCAATCCGCACGGCCGGTGAGACCTGAACTCTTTTCACGAACAGGGATGCAGCTGTGATCTGTATTTTAAAGGCATCCGCCTCAGACGACATTAAGCAGAATGCGTCTTTGTTTCTGGTTAGTTTAATCTTCAGATCAACGGCGTTTAAAATTAGTTTATGTTGATGGAAAAGGTCGCAGTGAAGCGGTCCTAGCAGTTCAACAGTGCGACTCTGCGCTGTTGCGCCTGCTCGTTTTTTGAATCCCGTATTCGGGCCGTCCAGCGCCGTGTTGTTAAATTCACCATCCACATCTTTGTAAAATAGTCCTGTTGTGTGTTTTGTTGATAATGCGTCCGAGCTGTAATTTAATATAGTCTCAATGTACGCGCGGTATGCGTAAAGATTGTTGGATTGTGATATGAGCCTGTCGCCCAAAGTTACATCCACTTGGTTGAATAAAGTCGCTATTGGGTAATTAATAAGTGCGACCCGCGCACCTTGCGGTATCGGCGTGTTATCGGTTCGTACGATCTTACATGTCACGTACAACAGCGTATTGTTCAGATCGTAGTAGTGTTCACCGCTGGCTGCTATATAAAATTCAAGCGGAGCTGTGTCGGATAACGCCGCTAAAGGTTGAACTTCGACGTATAGACTTTTCTCTATGCTAGTTTGTGTCGGGGGCACGTCAAAAAGATCCAGCTCTGTTTTTGCACATTCAACGGATTCGTGGTGTATGAAAGACATGTTTAAAAAATATCACCAACGGCACTCTTCGGCTTTCTCTTCTTCTTTGAGTTGCGTCGTCTCTGTTTTTTATTTAAAAAGGGTATGTCCCAAGGCGGAAGCGTTATCACACACTTCCGTTTTCTTTTAGACACGCCTTTTCTTGTATATATTAGTCCTGAACCGTCTTGCTTTGCTTGGTTCGCCTCGTGTATCTTATTCACAACGGCCGTTGTGGCTTGCCCGATAACATCTTTCGCTATATTACGAACCGCTGTCTTCATATGCGGTTTAGCCAACTCTAAACCTCTCCGGAAAAGAGGAACAGCTTTTCTGAAAAGACTTCGAAAAATACCGCCTAAACCGCAGCCGTACATGTATGCGCTGCCGTGAAAACCTGGTAATCCATTACCGGCTTGAGATTTATAATATTGCGCATAGAGTCCCGGATCGCCATAATTTTTTACAGCGACCATTCTGCTTAGTTAATAAAATTCAGTTTTGCGGCGCCTGAAGTGTAGCTTCACGATCGCTTTCCCAAACTTAAATGCCATGTTCTCGTTTTGGTCGTTCTTTATCTCTATGGCTATCGTGTCAAAATGTGTTTTGCACAATGGTACGTAATCGGGTTTCTCGTATCGTATTGTGACAACCTCATTGTTATAACCCTTCATTTCAACAGTGCGAAGTAGCGGTACATAACTATCCCCGACCCGTTGGTGTTCGATAATGTCTGTGTACACGTACATCGTATATTGGCCGCCTTTGATGTCGGCGCATGGTTTAGAAATATTAGTTTTAGGTTGTAAACCCAGTATCCATGTCAGCTTAGAACCGGCGTGGATTTGATACAACAGTTTACTGTCACATGTTACAACGCGTGCAAATGGATCATATGTTAGTCTTAATCCAACGTCCAGTTTCAGTTGTACAATTTCAGCGTTGATTACGTTCAGTAACGCTTCGATTGTTTCATAAAAACCGGGTTTAATGCACAAACTCGCGACTCTCGCCACCGGCTGTTCCGCCGTTCCATCCCATGATAATTGCAGTCTACAATCTTGTAAATCCAATGTATTCCACGTATGCGGGTATTGTATCTCAGTAAGTGCCACTTCCCATTCGCCATTTAAGTCTATCGGTTTAGCCAACTTTGTCGTATAGTTAGAAATCTTATTTTGCGGGAAGGTAACAGCCGATGCGTTGCTGGGTAAGGTTATGTAGAACGACTTGTCATCCATCGCTCGTCTTGTTAGATACTGATGATCTTTATATGTCTTTTATCACCGATGCTGCGACCCAACTGTTAAATTTTGCGGGGTAACCGCGCCACTTGACTAACGCGTATTTACGGCCTCTGACCGTCTTATTTTTTAAAATCTTTTCCACTTTGTAAACTCTGTTATAGTTTTTTGGTATGCTTTGAAGCTCTTCGGGGTAAAAACTACCTGTTATAACTTCACCATACAGATCTGTCAACTTATAAAGCGGTTTAATCCCTTTAGTGTTCACACTATGTACAACAAAAATCTCCTCAGAAAAGCTCTGTTCGTAACCTTTCTGAAATATGTCCTTATATTTAGAAATACGGACGTGGTCACCGCTTCCTAAACAAACTGGGGCTTTCTTACTTCTAAAGTAATCACCGTAGGTCGTTTTGAAGACACTCAATGCGTTAGAGTCATTCACGTTGGTCAAATTGTACATCGTGGCTTCTGAGGGGTTTCTGTGACATTTAAAATGACCTTTTAAATTAGTACCATGTGTGATGAACCCTTGCTTCTAAGAAATGGTCATGGTCAAATTGTACATCGTGGCTTCTGAGGGGTTTCTGTGACATTTAAAATGACCTTTTAAATTAGTACCATGTGTGCCAAGCTTGATGTTTCAACTGCTGGAATGTGTGATGCTTGAATGTGTACAGCCTAATCCATGTGAAATAAGACGGTCTGTAACTACCTGGTTTTAACACTGTGTAATATGCATCTTTCATCCGCCTGATTTGACGCGCCGCGTTGTGTGACATACTGCGACGGGGTGTTGCGCGACACTCTGCGACTGGTGTCACGCAACAATTTTTAATACGGTTTAATATCGAACACTATCAATTTATATAAAATTTTATATTAAGCGATATAAAACACTATCATTTAATATTAAAAGGGGGCGGGTCCTAGGAGAAGTGGGTGTGGTACCTGTCAAGTTTGACAGAAAGGTTGACTTTATCTACTACTGCTTAGAAAAAGTTTTTAGGTTTTTTATTTTCAGTGAGTCCTGCTGGCAACAGGCTCACTGCATCGAGGGACTTAGGGGAGAGAAGTCAACTCACCTGCGTGCAGGATGGATTGGCTTCTTAGGCTACTGGACACCATTAGCTCCAGAGGGATCGAACACAGGCCCAGCCATGGAGTCCGGTCCCGGAGCCGCGCCGCCGACCCCCCTTGCAGATGCCGAAGATGGAAGAGGTCCAGAAGCAGGCGGCAGAAGACTTTTCAGTCTTCCTGAGGTAGCGCACAGCACTGCAGCTGTGCGCCATTGTTGTCAGCACACTTCACACAGCGGTCACGGAGGGTGCAGGGCGCTGGGGGGGCGCCCTGGGCAGCAATGTATAATACCTTTTTATGGCTAATAATACATCACATATAGCCCTTGAGGCTATATGGATGTATTTAACCCCTGCCAGATCTCACAAACTCCGGAGAAGAGCCCGCCGAAATAGGGGGCGGGGCTTATTCTCCTCAGCACACAGCGCCATTTTCCTGCTCAGCTCCGCTGTGAGGAAGGCTCCCAGGACTCTCCCCTGCACTGCACTACAGAAACAGGGTAAAACAGAGAGGGGGGGCACTTTTTTGGGCGATATTACTATATTTAAGCTACTATAAGGATACAACACTTATATAGGGTTGTTCCCATATATATTATAGCGCTTGGGTGTGTGCTGGCAAACTCTCCCTCTGTCTCCCCAAAGGGCTAGTGGGGTCCTGTCTTCAATAGAGCATTCCCTGTGTGTCTGCTGTGTGTCGGTACGTGTGTGTCGACATGTATGAGGACGATGTTGGTGTGGAGGCAGAGCAATTGCTGGTAATGGTGATGTCACCCCCCAGGGAGTCGACACCGGAATGGATGGCTTTGTTTATGGAATTACGTGATAATGTCAGCACATTACAAAAATCAGTTGACGACATGAGACGGCCGGCAAACCAGTTAGTACCTGCCCAGGCGTCTCAGACACCGTCAGGGGCTGTAAAACGCCCTTTACCTCAGTCGGTCGACACAGACCCAGACACGGACACTGAATCTAGTGTCGACGGTGAAGAAACAAACGTATTTTCCAGTAGGGCCACACGTTATATGATCACGGCAATGAAGGAGGCTTTGCATATCTCTGATACTACAAGTACCACAAAAAGGGGTATTATGTGGGGGGTGAAAAAACTACCTGTAGTTTTTCCTGAATCAGAGGAATTGAATGATGTATGTGATGAAGCGTGGGTTAACCCAGATAGAAAAGTGCTAATTTCAAAAAAGTTATTGGCATTATACCCTTTCCCGCCAGAGGTTAGGGCGCGCTGGGAAACACCCCCTAAGGTGGATAAGGCGCTCACACGCTTATCAAAACAAGTGGCGTTACCGTCTCCTGATACGGCCGCCCTCAAGGATCCAGCTGATAGGAGGCTGGAAACTACCCTAAAAAGTATATACACACATACTGGTGTTATACTGCGACCAGCCATCGCCTCAGCCTGGATGTGCAGTGCTGGGGTGGTCTGGTCGGATTCCCTGACTGAAAATATTGATACCCTGGATAGGGACAGTATTTTACAGACTTTAGAGCAATTAAAGGATGCTTTTCTTTATATGCGAGATGCTCAGAGGGATATTTGCACTCTGGCATCGAGAGTAAGTGCGATGTCCATATCTGCCAGAAGAAGTTTATGGACACGACAGTGGTCAGGTGATGCGGATTCCAAACGGCATATGGAAGTATTGCCGTATAAAGGGGAGGAATTATTTGGCGTCGGTCTATCGGATTTGGTGGCCACGGCAACTGCCGGGAAATCCACCTTTTTACCTCAGACCCCCTCCCAACAGAAAAAGACACCGTCTTTTCAGCCGCAGTCCTTTCGGTCCTATAAGAACAAGCGGGCAAAAGGACAGTCATTCAAAAACACAAATGTGTGTCAGTCCCCTTTAAAAGCGCTCCTTTTAACTTGCAGCTGTGTTTCTTTATATGTAGCAGATCAGCCTCAGAACTGCTTAAACGAAAAACTTGTATCTTATACCAGAACAGACAAAAAAAAGGACAGTCATATCTGCCCCGAGGCAGAGGAAAGGGTAAGAGAGGGCAGCAAGCAGCTCCTTCCCAGGAACAGAAGCCCTCCGCGGGTTCTGCAAAGCCCTCAGCATGACGCTGGGGCTTTACAAGCGGACTCAGGAACGGTGGGGGGTCGACTCAAGAATTTCAGCGCGCAGTGGGCTTGCTCACAGGTGGACCCCTGGATCCTGCAGGTAGTATCTCAGGGTTACAGGTTGGAATTCGAGAAGTCTCCCCCTCGCCGGTTCCTAAAGTCTGCTTTGCCAACGTCTCCCTCAGACAGGGCGACGGTATTGGAAGCCATTCACAAGCTGTTTTCTCAGCAGGTGATAGTCAAGGTACCCCTCCTACAACAGGGAAAGGGTTATTACTCCACGCTATATTGTGGTACCGAAGCCGGACGGCTCGGTAAGACCTATTCTAAATCTGAAATCTTTGAACCTGTACATACAAAAATTCAAGTTCAAGATGGAATCACTCAGAGCAGTGATAGCGAATCTGGAAGAAGGGGACTTTATGGTGTCCCTGGACATAAAAGATGCTTACCTGCATGTCCCAATTTGCCCTTCACATCAAGGGTACCTCAGGTTCGTGGTGCAAAACTGTCATTATCAGTTTCAGACGCTGCCGTTTGGATTGTCCACGGCACCTCGGGTCTTTACCAAGGTAATGGCCGAAATGATGATTCTTCTGCGAAGAAGAGGCGTATTAATTATCCCTTACTTGGACGATCTCCTGATAAGGGCAAGGTCCAGAGAACAGCTGGAGGATGGAGTAGCACTAACCCAAGTAGTGCTGCAACAACACGGGTGGATTCTGAAGTTTCCAAAATCTCAGTTGACCCCGACAACACGTCTGCTGTTCCTGGGAATGATTCTGGACACGGTTCAGAAAAAGGTGTTTCTTCCGGAGGAGAAAGCCAAGGAGTTATCCGAACTTGTCAGGAACCTCCTAAAACCAGGAAAAGTGTCTGTGCATCAATGCACAAGAGTCCTGGGAAAGATGGTGGCTTCTTACGAAGCAATCCCATTCGGCAGATTCCACGCACAAACTTTTCAGTGGGATCTGCTGGACAAATGGTCCGGATCGCATCTGCAGATGCATCAGCGGATAACCTTATCGCCACGGACAAGGGTGTCTCTTCTGTGGTGGTTGCAGAGTGCTCATCTGTTAGAAGGCCGCAGATTCGGCATACAGGACTGGGTCCTGGTGACCACGGATGCCAGTCTGAGAGGCTGGGGAGCGGTCACGCAGGGAAGAAACTTCCAGGGAGTATGGTCAAGCCTGGAGATGTCTCTTCACATAAATATACTGGAGCTAAGAGCGATTTGCAATGCTCTAAGCCTGGCAAAACCCCTGCTTCAGGGTCAGCCGGTGTTGATCCAGTCGGACAACATCACGGCAGTCGCCCACGTAAACAGACAGGGCGGCACAAGAAGCAGGAAGAGCAATGGCAGAAGCTGCAAGGATTCTTCGCTGGGCGGAAGATCATGTGATAGCACTGTCAGCAGTGTTCATTCCGGGAGTGGACAACTGGGAAGCAGACTTCCTCAGCAGACACGATCTACACTCGGGAGAGTGGGGACTTCATCCAGAAGTCTTCCACATGATTGTGAACCGTTGGGAAAAACCAAAGGTGGATATGATGGCGTCTCGCCTCAACAAAAAACTGGACAGGTATTGCGCCAGGTCAAGAGACCCTCAGGCAATAGCTGTGGACGCTCTGGTAACACCGTGGGTGTTCCAGTCAGTGTATGTGTTTCCTCCTCTGCCTCTCATACCCAAAGTACTGAGAATTATACGGCAAAGGGGAGTAAGAACGATACTCGTGGCTCCGGATTGGCCAAGAAGAACTTGGTACCCGGAACTTCAGGAGATGCTCACGGAAAATCCGTGGCCTCTACCTCTAAGACGGGACCTGATTCAGCAGGGACCGTGTCTATTCCAAGACTTACCGTGGCTGCGTTTGACGGCGTGGCGGTTGAACGCCGAATTCTAAGGGAAAAAGGCATTCCAGAAGAGGTCATTCCTACACTGGTTAAAGCCAGGAAGGAGGTGACTGCACAACATTATCACCGCATTTGGAGAAAATATGTTGCGTGGTGTGAGGCCAGGAAGGCCCCCACGGAGGAATTTCAATTGGGTCGATTCCTACATTTCCTGCAAACAGGATTGTCTATGGGCCTCAAGTTGGGGTCCATTAAGGTTCAAATTTCGGCCCTGTCGATTTTCTTCCAGAAAGAATTGGCTTCAGTTCCTGAAGTCCAGACTTTTGTAAAAGGAGTACTACATATACAGCCCCCGGTTGCGCCCCCAGTGGCTCCGTGGGACCTTAATGTAGTTTTGGATTTTCTCAAATCCCATTGGTTTGAGCCACTCAAATCGGCGGATTTGAAATATCTTACATGGAAAGTAACCATGCTACTGGCCCTGGCTTCAGCCAGGAGAGTGTCAGAATTGGCGGCTTTATCGTATAAAAGCCCATATCTGATTTTCCATTCGGACAGGGCAGAACTGCGGACGCATCCTCATTTTCTGCCTAAGGTGGTGTCAGCGTTTCACCTGAACCAGCCTATTGTGGTGCCTGCGGCTACTAGCGATTTGGAGGATTCCAAGTTGCTGGACGTTGTCAGGGCATTGAAAATATATATTTCAAGGACGGCTGGAGTCAGAAAATCTGACTCGCTGTTTATACTGTATGCACCCAACAAGCTGGGTGCTCCTGCTTCTAAGCAGACGATTGCTCGTTGGATTTGTAGCACAATTCAACTTGCACATTCTGTGGCAGGCCTGCCACAGCCTAAATCTGTCAAGGCCCATTCCACAAGGAAGGTGGGCTCATCCTGGGCGGCTGCCCGAGGGGTCTCGGCATTACAACTCTGCCGAGCAGCTACGTGGTCGGGGGAGAACACGTTTGTAAAATTCTACAAATTTGATACCCTGGCTAAAGAGGACCTGGAGTTCTCTCATTCGGTGCTGCAGAGTCATCCGCACTCTCCCGCCCGTTTGGGAGCTTTGGTATAATCCCCATGGTCCTGACGGAGTCCCCAGCATCCACTAGGACGTTAGAGAAAATAAGATTTTACTTACCGATAAATCTATTTCTCGTAGTCCGTAGTGGATGCTGGGCGCCCATCCCAAGTGCGGATTGTCTGCAATACTTGTACATAGTTATTGTTACAAAAAAATCGGGTTGTTCTTGTTGTGAGCCGTCTGTTCAGAGGCTCCTACGTTGTCATACTGTTAACTGGGTTCAGATCACAAGTTGTACGGTGTGATTGGTGTGGCTGGTATGAGTCTTACCCGGGATTCAAAATCCTTCCTTATTGTGTACGCTCGTCCGGGCACAGTATCCTAACTGAGGCTTGGAGGAGGGTCATAGGGGGAGGAGCCAGTGCACACCACCTGATCCTAAAGCTTTATTTTTGTGCCCTGTCTCCTGCGGAGCCGCTAATCCCCATGGTCCTGACGGAGTCCCCAGCATCCACTACGGACTACGAGAAATAGATTTATCGGTAAGTAAAATCTTATTAAATCACCCAAGAACAAAAAGACGTGGAACGGCACTTATCAAAATATATAAACAACACCATGGCAAGATATGTGTGCATTAGATGTTCCAGTGCCCCGTATGTGATAAGTGTGCATTCCATGCTGCAGTGCCTTGTGAGAGATAAGTGTGCATTCCATGCTGCAGTGCCTTGTGTGAGATAAGTGTGCATTCCATGTTGTACGTATGTATGTAGTTCCTAAGTGAGATAAGTGTGCATGGGCTGTACAGATGGTGTAGTGGTTAGCATTACTGCCTCACAGCACTGAGGTCATGGGCTCGATTCCCACCATGGCCCTAACTGTGCGGAGTTTGTATATTCTCCCCGTACTTGCGTGGGTTTCCTCCGGGTACTCTGGTTTCCTCCCACAATCCAAAAATATAGGTTAATTGGCTCCCAACAAAATTAACTGTAGCGTGTGTGTATGTGTACATGTGATAGGGAATATAGATTGTAAGCTCCTCTGGGGCAGGGACTGATAAAGCGCTGCGGAATATGTGTGCACTATATAAATAACTGGTAATAATAATAATAATTCCATGTTGCAGTGCCTTGTGTGAGATAAGTGTACATTCCATGTTGTAGTGCATGTGTGAGATAAGTGTGCATTCCATGGGGTAAATTTACTAAGATTCGTGTTTTCCTGTTTGAGGTCAAAGTTCAATCACGAATGACATCGAAAGTGTAAATATGCAACTTTTTGAATTGATTACGACTAATTTACTAAGCTGCCGTATTCTGCATTTTCGGGTTTTCCGATGTCGATGTCATTCGTTTTTTTAGGCAGTGTTTTACGTGAGTGACTTGTAAAACACTGCCGACTTTAATACAATGAATCTCTGCCGAATCTGAGAGATCCGTGCTGGGCTTCATTGTGCACTTTGTTTAAAAAATAAATAAAGTTTAAATGTTAAAAAAAAATTGCGTGGGGTCCCCCCTCCTAAGGCAAACCAGCCTCGGGCTCTTTGAGCCGATCCTGGTTGCAGAAATATGGGTAAAAAATGGACAGGGGTTCCCCCATATTTAAGCAACCAGCATCGAGCTCTGCGCCTGGTCCTGGTTCCAAAAATACGGGGGACAAAAAGAGTAGTGGTCCCCCGTATTTTTGAAACCAGCACCGGGCTCCACTAGCTGGACAGATAATGCCACAGCCGGGGGTCACTTTTATACAGTGCCTTGCGGCCGTGGCATCAAATATCCAACTAGTCACCCCTGGCCGGGGTACCCTGGGGGAGTGGGGACCCCTTCAATCAAGGGGTCCCCCCCCCCAGCCACCCAAGGGCCAGGGGTGAAGCCCGAGGCTGTCCCCCCCATCCAATGGGCTGCGGATGGGGGGCTGATAGCCTTTGTGATAAGTGTTTGATATTGTTTTTAGTAGCAGTACTACAAGGCCCAGCAAGCCTCCCCCGCAAGCTGGTACTCGGAGAACCACAAGTACCAGCATGCGGCGGAAAAATGGGCCCGCTGGTACCTGTAGTACTACTACTAAAAAAATACCACAATAAAGACATTACACACACACCTTGACAGTATAACTTTAATACATCCATCCACACCTCCATATACACATACTTACCTTATGTTCCCACGCAGGTCGGTCCTCTTCTCCAGTAGAATCCATGGTGTACCTTTAGAAAAAATTATACTCACATAATCCATGGTTGAAGGCTCCTCGGTAACTCCTTTTGTAATCCACGTACTTGAAAAAATAAAAAAACAGATACCCGACCACGAACTGAAAGGGGACCCATGTTTTCACATGGGCCCCCTTTCCCCGAATGCCAGAAACCCACTCTGACTGATGTCTAAGTGGGTTTCCTCAGCCAATCAGGGAGTGCCACGTTGTAGCACCCTCCTGATCGGCTGTGTGCTCCTGTACTGTCTGACAGGCGGCACACGGCAGTGTTACAATGTAGCGCCTATGCGCTCCATTGTAACCAATGGTGGGAACTTTCAGGTCAGCGGTGAGGTCACTTTCGGTCAACCGCTGGGGTCGGTCCTCTTCTCTAGAAAAGCAGGTCTGGTTTTTTTTAGCACTTTTTTACGATTTGTATTTCTGCACGGCAGTGTTTGGCTATTGTCGGCAGTGTTTGTGATTTGCACTTTTTAGTAAATTCCCGATTTCTACCAAATTGCAGGCGTATTTGACCGATGGTGTATTGATTCGTGATTTTTTTCCTAGGACTTCCAAAATATTACGAATGCCCTCATCACTGCCGTGATTTTTGCTTAGTAAATTACCGAGATGACACTTTGAAGAAAAAACGGCATCTCGGTCAAAATCGGGACCTTAGTAAATATACCCCCATGTTGTAGTGTCTTGTGTGAGATAAGTGTACATTCAATGTTGTAGTGTCTGTGTGAGATAAGTGTGCATTCCATGTTTTATGTAGTTCCTGTGTGAGATAAGTGTGCATTCAATGTTGCAGTGCCTTGTGTGAGATAAGTGTGCATTCCATGTTGTAGAGCCTTGTGTGAGATAAGTGTGCATTCCATGTTTTATGTGGTCCCTGTGTGAGATTGGTGTGCATTCCATGTTGCAGTGCTTGTGTAAGATAAGTGTGCATTCCATGTTGTAGTGTCTTGTGTGAGGTAAGTGTACATTCAATGTTGTAGTACCTGTGTGAGATAAGTGTGCATTCCATGTTGCAGTGCCTTGTGTGAGATAAGTGTACATTCCATATTGTAGTGCCTTGTGTGAGATAAGTGTGCATTCCATGTTGTAGTGCCTTGTGTGAGATAAGTGTACATTCCATATTGCAGTGCCTTGTGTGAGATAAGTGTACATTCCATATTGCAGTGCCTTGTGTGAGATAAGTGTACATTCCATATTGTAGTGCCTTGTGTGAGATAAGTGTTCATTCCATGTTGTAGTGCCTTGTGTGAGATAAGTGTACATTCCATATTGTAGTGCCTTGTGTGAGATAAGTGTTCATTCCATGTTGTAGTGCCTTGTGTGAGATAAGTGTACATTCCATATTGTAGTGCCTTGTGTGAGATAAGTGTGCATTCCATGTTGTAGTGCCTTGTGTGAGATAAGTGTGCAGACCATGTTGTAGTGCCTTGTGTGAGATAAGTGTGCAGACCATGTTGTAGTGCCTTGTGTGAGATAAGTGTGCATTCCATGTTGTAGTGCCTTGTGTGAGATAAGTGTGCAGACTATGTTGTAGTGCCCTGTGTGAGATAAGTGTGCATTCCATATTGTAGTGCCTTGTGTGAGATAAGTGTGCAGACCATGTTGTAGTGCCTTGTGTGAGATAAGTGTGCAGACCATGTTGTAGTGCCCTGTGTGAGATAAGTGTGCATTCCATGTTGTGGTGCCTTGTGTGAAATAAGTGTGCAGACCATGTTGTAGTGCCTTGTGTGAGATAAGTGTACATTCCATGTTGTAGTGCCTTGTGTGAGATAAGTGTACATTCCATATTGTAGTGCCTTGTGTGAGATAAGTGTACATTCCATAGTGTAGTGCCTTGTGTGAGATAAGTGTGCAGACCATGTTGTAGTGCCTTGTGTGAGATAAGTGTGCATTCCATGTTGTAGTGCCTTGTGTGAGATAAGTGTGCAGACCATGTTGTAGTGCCTTGTGTGAGAAGTGTGCAGACCATGTTGTAGTGCCTTGTGTGAGTTAAGTGTACATTCCATATTGTAGTGCCTTGTGTGAGATAAGTGTGCAGACCATGTTGTAGTGCCTTGTGTGAGATAAGTGTGCAGACCATGTTGTAGTGCCTTGTGTGAGATAAGTGTGCATTCCATGTTGTAGTGCCTTGTGTGAGATAAGTGTGCAGACCATGTTGTAGTGCCTTGTGTGAGATAAGTGTACATTCCATGTTGCATTTGCAGGGCGGGTGTCTGATGTCAATTCCGGTCCCGGACAGGCTGATGAGATCGCAGCGGCTGAGTAAGTCCTGGGCTGCGCAGAGACTGCACAAAATCAGTTTGTGCAGCTCTGCTACACATGCGATCGCAAACTTGCACAGCTATAATACACTCCCCCTGTATGCGGCGACTATCTGATCACAGGGCTGCAAAAATTGCTGCCCAGCAATCGGGTCTGAATTACCCCCCCCCCCCCCCCCCCCCGTCTTCAGAACCCCATACAGATCATGTCTCCAGGTCAAGGGCATTAATAGTATGCGGCATATGTGTAACAGGGTACTACTGTATGGGTGTCATTATGTGTATAGGGCACTAATAATGTGCAGCAAATGTGTAGGGGCACTATGTGTGTCATTATGTGTATAAGGCCATTAATAATGTGCGGCATATGTGTAAGGGACATTATGTGTAAAAGGGCATTAATAAAGGTTGTCATAATGTGTAAGGCGCATTATGTTTATAAGGCCATTAATAATGTGTCTCATATGTGTAAGGGGCATTACTGTATGGAATTATGTGTATAAATGCATTACTAATGTGTGGCATTATGTGTATAAGGTGCTCTACTATGTGGCGTTGCGTATAGAAAGGGCACTACTGTGTTGTCTAATGTGAATAAAGAGCAATAGGGTGTGGTGTAATGTGAATAAGGAGCAATTCGGTGTGATGTAATGTGAATAAGGGGCTCTACTGTGAGGAGTAACGTTTAAGGTAAAGTGATACTACTGTGGGATGTAATATGAATTATGGACACTATCGCATGATCAAATGTGAATAAAGTTGCAGTACTGTGTGGCATAATTGGAATTGGGGTTACTATTGTGGGGCCATGCCCCTTGCCAGCAAAAACACACTCCTTCTTGGGCTGTGCGCAAAATGTGCGAACTGTTCCTATTTAAAATATAGGGGGTAAAAACCCCAAAACAAGGACTGCTATGGGTGAGGGGTGATGGTGCTGGGAAAGAGGTACAAGGTCAGAGGCGGAACCAGGGTGATGCTAGGGGGCACCAGCCAAAATCTTGCCTAGGGCATCATATTGGTTAGGGCCGGCTCTGCCCCATACAATTTTACAATGGGGACTGGGGAGGAGCTTAGCGGGCAGTCATCTGACCTGTGCTCTGATTGGACAATAACATTCTCAGCATGGTGCAGGTGGCAGCAGCAGCAGTGGAGAAGAGAGACAAACATACAGGGACCCCGGCGCATACCACAAGTGATGGCTGATGAGGGAGCAGGTACTGAGGGGGTGTCTGCTGCCCCCCTCATATACATTACTTACCCCTAATATCTGTCCCCTCATATGCTGTATACCCCCTGATCTGTCTGTCCCCTCATATACTATATACCCCTTGATGTCTCACATTTCATATATTGTATACACTGTAATATCTGTCTCCTCATATGCTGTATACCCCCCTAATATCTATTCTCCTCATATATTCTATGCCCTCTGATCTGTCTGCCCCCCTTATATAATGTATACCCCATGATGTCTCACCCCTCCTATACTTTATAGTCCCTAATATCTGTCCCCTCATATAGGGATCAGTACGAGATCCCGCTGGACGAGATCTCGGCGGTCGTAATACCGACACCGAGATCCCGGCCGGCAGAATCCCGACAGGGGGCGAGCGCAACGCAGCCCCTTGCGGGCTCGCTGCGCTCGCCATGCTGCGGGCCCGGTGCCTCGCTACGCTCGGCATACTAATTTATTCTCCCTCTATGGGTGTCGTGGACACCCACAGAGGGAGAATATGTCGGGATTGTGCCGGTCGGGATCCCGGTGTCGGTATTACGACCGCCGGGATCTCGTCTGGTGGGATCTTGACCACATACCCTCATATACTCTATACCCTCTTATGTCTGTCCCTTCATATGCTGTATACCCCCTGATGTCTGTCTCCTCGTGTACTGTATACTCCCTGTATCCTTGGTGCGACTCGGCTGTGGATGGGGACAGTGGCGGATTCAAGTGGGGGCGGTGGGAGGGGGGGGGGGCAAAGCACGTGCCCCTGTCGTTTATGATTTTAATTTTATCCCATTACACTAAAAGATCCCCTCATGCGAGACCTGGAAGTCTGGGGCAGAGGACTACGGGACCATGCCGGTGTGTATCCCAACACACACGAGAAACTCGGGAAGGATCTAGGAACTACGGCGAGAACATGGGCAGTCTAACAACACAACCCTCCCGAGCGGTGGAGAGCAGGGGTACATCAAAGGACTCACTGGCATTGGGGTAAGAAGGATCGGGATGCCACTCCACTGCACAATCAAACCAAACCTCCTGTGTTTCCTTACCCCTCTTTGTCTGTTTCTATACCTTCCCCTGTCTCTCTCCTTCTCCATGTCTTCATTCTCTTCTCCCAGTCTCTCTCTCTCCCTGTCTGTGTCTCTCTCCCTTCATCTCTGTCTCTCCCTGTCTGCCTCTCTCCCTCCATCTCTCTCTCTCTCCTTGTCTGTGCCTCTCTCCACGTCTCTCTTCCCATGGCTCACACAAGTGGAAGGGGTGAAATCACACTGGGGAATGGGGGCATGGCTCACACAGGGACCAGGGGAAAGGGGTACACGACTCTCACAGGGGGACTGAATGGGACATGGCTCACACAGGGGCCAAGGGAGGGGATGATGACACAGGGGCTGCTAGTTATAATGAAAGGGAGTGACACGCCAAGCAGCCATGTGAGGGACTCCACAGCCTGAGGTTTAGACACAGTGTGATCATTGAGATTTAAAGCTTTGATGTTCCTATTGGTGCCAATGTGTGTTTTCTTTTTTCTATCTCGCCATTGGGTTTTATTATTTTATATGTGGTGGCCTATGTGCTTTATTTTCCTGTAGGAGCCTAGTTTATTATTTTTTTATCAGTGCCAGTGTGTTTTATTATTTTCCTGCAGGAGCCTATCTGCTTTACTGTTTTTCTATCAGTGCTAAGGTGTGTGGTTTTGTCCTACCCCTGCTAATGTATGTGTGTTTTTACCTACAATGGGATCAGCTATGTAGTGTGGGGCATAGAGGGGTCTGTAAGGTAGTGTAGGGTACAGAGGGGTCAGTAATTTAGTGTAGGGTATAAATAGGTCGGGAGGCATTCATTATGCAGGCTGTCAGGATGCCGGAAGCCCGAAACCCGGTGAAATACTGGCCGTCGGCGTCTCGACCGCCGGCTGGTATCCCCACTCGGGTGGTGGTCCATGCCACCACCTGAGGGGGAATATAACCCTGCCACTGGGCCCGAAGCATGGCGAGCGCAGCGTGCGCGAGGGGACATGCAGCGCTCACTGCCGGTATGCCGGCTGTAGGGATCCCGGCATCAGTCTCGACAGCCGGCATAACATACTGAATCCAATGGGTCAGTAGTTTTCTTTAGGGTATAGATGGGTCAGTGATGTAGTGGCAGGTATGCAAGAGTCAGTTAAAATACAAATAACTTTTTGTAAAGGAAGGGGGGCGCACAACATTTATCTCGCCTCCGGGCAACTGGGATAAAGTTACGCCACTGTACTTTGGGCGAAAATGTGTATGACATTGTCGTGTGTGTGTGTGTGTGTGTGTGTGTGTGTGTGTGTAAGTGCGTATATCTCACGTTACCATGTCTAAGGACTCTGTGTCCTGAGCTGCAGAATGTTTATCTTTTCCTGAGTAGTCTATTCCATGTACTCAGGACTGCAATATGCTTTCTCAGCCTTCCAAATCCGAACCTGCATGGGTGGATTCTTTAAGGGGAATGATATCCCAAATTTCTACCAGGGTGTCACATAATGAGAGAGAGACGCAATTTTTGAGGAAATCTGTGGAGGGTTTACCCATCTACATACCCTCAAAAGCAGTGGCGGTTCTTGCCACGGGCAAGCGGTACTTTTGCCCGGGGCGCCGCCATCCGGAGGGCGCCGCACCAGGGCAAGATCTGCCACGGTGCCCCCCGCAGTGCCCTGCTGTGCCCCCCCGCTTTGAAGGGAACCAGACGCGTAGCGTCTAGTTTCCCTTCATTGAGAGGACCTTAGTTGTGCGGTGCGCGATGACGTCATCGCGCACCGCACAGTAAAGGTCCTCTCCATGAAGGGAAACTAGACGCTACGGTCTAGTTTCCCTTCGTGTAGAGGACCTTTGCTGTGCGATGCGCGATGACACCGCACAGCATAGTGGCACAGACACTAGGGGTCATAATTGACCTCTAGTGTCTATGCTGTTCTATGGGAGAGACGTAATAACGTCTCTCCCATAGATCGAAGAGAAGAGAGAGGGGAGAAGAGCGGTGCCACCGGCGGAGCGGGTCTGGATCAGGAACGGGGATGGTAAGTATTCTTTTTATTTATTTATTTATTTTCTTGCAGCGTCGTGACCACGCCCCCGATTGAAGCCACGCCCCCATATTTTGCCCGGGGCGCCACAACTCTTAGAACCGGCCCTGCTCAAAAGCATACACTTGCCCAGATAATGCAAGCTGACACTAATACAGACTCTGATACAGGAAACGTTGATGGGGATATGCACGGGGGGGGGGGGGGGGGGGAGGGGGGGTGCATCCCTTGCTAAGGGGGTGCAACTAATGATTGAGGCAATTCGGGATGGTTTGCACATTACTGAAAAGGTTCCTGAGCAGGAAGAGGAATCTTATTTTACTGTACATAAGAAATCCTCGATTACCTTCCCTGCTTCTAAGGCGTTAAATTCCTTGTTTGAAAAATCCTGGGAAAACCCAGAGAAAAAATTCCAAATTCCTAAAAGAATTCTCATTGCTTTTCCTTTCCTGGAAGAGGACAGGAAAAAGTGGGAAAATCCACCTATAGTAGACGTTTCTGTATCTAGGTTGTCAAAAAAGGTGGTTTTACCTGTCCATGGTTCAACCGCTTTAAAAGAGCCGGCTGACCACAAGATTGAGAGTACGCTCAAATCACAATACACAGCTACTGGCATAGCTTTATAGCCTACTATTGCTTGTGAGTGGATTTCTAAAGCCATAGTAAAGTGTTCAGGCACATTGCTAGAGGACTTAGATACTATGAATAGGAGTGACATTGAATTGTTTTTGCGTCACATACAGGATTCTGCAGGTTTCATGGTGGAGGCCATGAAGGACCTTGACATGCTGAATGCAAGGGCTACTTCCATGGCAGTCTCGGCACGCAGAGGACTCTGGCTATGCCGATGAACTGTGGATGCAGAATCCAAGAAAAGTGTTGAGAACCTACCCTTCACAGGTCAGGCTCTGTTTGGGGATGCATTGGATGCGTGGATCTCCACGGCAACTGCAGGTAAGTCAACCTTTCTTCCCTCAGCAGCACCACCGGCTAGGAAATCTTATCCTACATCTACACTGCAGTCCTTTCGGACCGCAAAAGTTAAATAAATCCGAACCCCCTTCCACATTCTTTAGAGGAAGTAGGGGAAAATCCAGAAAACCTGCACCAACAGGTTCTCAGGAACAGAAACCAGGTTCTGCTTCCTCAAAGTCTTCAGCATGACGGTGGATCTCCCAGCTTGAAGTTAGGGCAAGTTGGAGCGAGACTAAAAGGTTTCAGTCACATCTGGGCGTCATCATGCCTAGACCCCTGGGTAAAAGATACTCCCACCTCACAGATTCTTCAAATCAGGTTTACCAGCTTCGCTGACAGAAAGTGCTATCCTACAGGAAGCCATTCAAAAATTGGTTCAAAAAAATGTCATTGTTCCAGTTCCACCTCACCGACAACAAGTTGGTTAGCTTGGCTTTCCTTTTGTTATGTGTGAGCTGATGTGAATCTCACCACTATCTGTATATTTCCTTCTCTCAAAGTATGTCTGTCTCCTCGGGCACAGTTTCTAGACTGTCTGGTAGGAGGGGCATAGAGGGAGGAGCCAGCCCACACTATTAAACTCTTAAAGTGCCCATGGCTCCTAGTGGACCCGTTTATGCCCCATGGAACTAAATAGAACCCCAACATCCTCTACGGACTACGAGAAAAGGATTTACCGGTAGGTAATTAAAATCCTATTTTTGACAATACTATGTACTAGGGGCCTAATTCAGACCTGATCGCTAGGGTGCGTTTTTTGCATCCCTGCAATCAGGTAGTCGCCGCCTACAGGGGAGGAGGCAATCGCTGTGCAGGGGTGCGATCGAATGGGCAGGAGAGCTGCACAAACAGACGTTTGTGCAGTCTCTGCGCAGCCCATGACTTACTCTTCCAGTGCGATGATCAGGTCCGGAGCTGACGTCAGAGACCCTCCCTTCAAATGCCTGGTCCCTCCTGCGTTTCTCTGGATACTCCTTAAAAACGGTCAGTTGCCACCCACAAACGTCCTCTTCCTGTCAGTCACCTTGCGATTGGCCGTACGATCGCTTTTCTCACACATCCCGTACCTGCTCGCCGATCCCCTTCGGTGCGTACCGACGCGCCTGCCCGTGGTATGCTGTAGTTTTGTTTCCTAGGGATCTATTTATTAAAGTTAAAAAAAAACACAGAAATGGCTGATTTAGGTAATGTAACATAGCAGACCGCAGTCCCCATTATTCTCAATGGGGATTCTTCCAGTCTGGCCTAATTTATGAAGATCATACATAGAATTTGACGACAGACAAGAACCACTTGACCCAACTAGTCTGCCCCTTTTTTAACCTTACGGTAACCTCAAACCCCATTTGATCCTTATTTCTTTGTTACAATATCATTATAACTATCCCAAGCATGTTTAAATTGTGCTACTTAATTTGTGTATACCACCTCTGGTGAGAAGCTATTCCACTTGTCCACTACCCTTTCTGTGAAGACACTTTCCCTCAAATTTTCCCTGAATCTCCCTCCCTCCAGTGTCAGTGCATGTCCTCATGATCTAATACTTTCCTTCCTTCAAAGAATATTTCCCTCATGTATCTTAATAACCCCCTACTTTTCAGGGACAGTCCAACCAGTGAGCCTCTGGGGGGAGATGTGGGGGAGCATGTCACAGCAATGCAGCGGGTGAACAGAAGCCACGTGCATGTATCTTCACAGTGCATTCTGCCTTGCTCGCATATACTCGGGGTCTGCACTTTTCCGTTCATGTTAAGTTTTTTTTATTATATACTGATATGATACATAGATATTAGGCCTGCTGCAGATTTAGATGGAAAGAGGGCATACGCTATGGAATATAGGAAATTTGCAAAACAATTTACCAATATTTGCACTTATGGATGTACCTCTTCATTCTCTTTTTATATGCATGTAGTTAGCAGAGACACCACTATGTGGCAGTATTTATACATGGTTAACTGATGCCAAGAAAATGTGATGGAGAAGAATTTCAATAGAGTAAAAGTGCAATTTTGTTGGCTTGTTAGTAAATGTTATACCTTACTTGCCACAGACTGCAGAATGTACAGAACCCAACATCTTCTGATGTGGATCAGTATCTCAGTGGCTTTATCCAGCACTAACTGTACCACATGTTCTGTGTTATCCAGGCATTCAGCCTTTTATCTCTGCTGTCTAGTGCAGTGCGTCCTAGAGTATCAGAATTTTTTTCACAGCACCCCAAAACCAAAAGTTTCTTATTGAGAAATTTGGAAAGAAAAATTAAATTACATTTTTATTGTGTTTATATTAGAGATGAGCGGGTTCGGTTCCTCGGAATCCGAACCCCCCCAAACTTCACCCATTTTACACGGGTTCGAGGCATACTCGGATTTTCCTGTATGGCTCGGTTAACCCGAGCGCGCCCGAACGTCATCATCCCGCTGTCGGATTCTCGCGAGATTCGGATTCTATATAAGGAGCCGCGCGTCGCCGCCATTTTTCACTCGTGCATTGGAAATGATAGTGAGAGGACGTGGCTGGCATCCTCTCACTTTGTTTCAGGGGGCTGCATATCTTTATTGTGGGGACCAGCAGTATTATATAGGAGGAGTACAGTGCAGAGTTTTGCTGACCAGTGACCACCAGTATTATATGTTGTCTGCCTGAAAAACGCTCCATATCTGTGCTCAGTGTGCTGCATATATCTGTGCTCACAATGCTTTATTGTGGGGACTGGGGACCAGCAGTATTATATAGGAGGAGTACAGTGCAGAGTTTTGCTGACCAGTGACCACCAGTATACGTTGTCTGCCTGAAAAACACTCCATATCTGTGCTCAGTGTGCTGCATATATCTGTGCTCACACTGCTTTATTGTGGGGACTGGGGACCAGCAGTATTATATAGGAGTACAGTGCAGAGTTTTGCTGACCAGTGACCACCAGTATACGTTGTCTGCCTGAAAAACGCTCCATATCTGTGCTCAGTGTGCTGCATATATCTGTGCTCACACTGCTATATTGTGGGGACTGGGGACCAGCAGTATTATATAGGAGGAGGACAGTGCATAGTTTTGCTGACCAGTGACCACCAGTATTATATGTTCTCTGCCTGAAAAACGCTCCATATCTGTGCTGCATTGTAGTATATAGTAGGAGTACAGTGCATAATTTTGCTGACCACCAGTATATAATATATAGGAGTACGGTACAGAAGGCCACTGCTCTACCTACCTCTGTGTCGTCAAGTATACTATCCATCCATCCATACCTGTGGTGCATTTCAGTTTTGCACAGTTTGCTGACCACCAGTATATAATATATAGCAGTACGGTACAGTAGGCCACTGCTCTACCTACCTCTGTGTCGTCAAGTATACTATCCATCCATACCTGTGGTGCATTTCAGTTTTGCACAGTTTGCTGACCACCAGTATATAATGTATAGCAGTACGGTACAGTAGGCCACTGCTCTACCTACCTCTGTGTCATCAAGTATACTATCCATCCATACCTGTGGTGCATTTAAGTTTTGCACAGTTTGCTGACCACCAGTATATAATATATAGCAGTACGGTACAGTAGGCCACTGCTCTACCTACCTCTGTGTCGTCAAGTATACTATCCATCCATACCTGTGGTGCATTTAAGTTTTGCACAGTTTGCTGACCACCAGTATATAATATATAGCAGTACGGTACAGTAGGCCACTGCTCTACCTACCTCTGTGTCGTCAAGTATACTATCCATCCATACCTGTGGTGCATTTCAGTTGTGCGCTGTATATATAGTAGTAGGCCATTGCTATTGATACTGGCATATAATTCCACACATTAAAAAATGGAGAACAAAAATGTGGAGGGTAAAATAGGGAAAGATTAAGATCCACTTCCACCTCGTGCTGAAGCTGCTGCCACTAGTCATGGCGGAGACGATGAAATGCCATCAACGTCGTCTGCCAAGGCCAATGCCCAATGTCATAGTAGAGAGCATGTAAAATCCAAAACACAAAAGTTCAGTAAAATGACCCAAAAAGCAAAATTAAAAGCGTCTGAGGAGAAGCGTAAACTTGCCAATATTCCATTTACGACACGGAGTGGCAAGGAACGGCTAAGGCCCTGGCCTATGTTCATGCCTAGTGGTTCAGCTTCACATGAGGATGGAAGCACTCATCCTCTCGCTAGAAAAATTAAAAGACTTAAGCTGGCAAAAGCACAGCAAAGAACTGTGCGTTCTTCTAAATCACAAATCCCCAAGGAGAGTCCAAATGTGTCGGCTGCGATGCCTGACCTTCCCAACACTGGACGGGAAGAGGTGGCGCCTTCCACCATTTGCACGCCCCCTGCAAGTGCTGGAAGGAGCACCCGCAGTCCAGTTCCTGATAGTCAAATTGAAGATGTCACTGTTGAAGTACACCAGGATGAGGATATGGGTGTTGCTGGCGCTGAGGAGGAAATTGACAAGGAGGATTCTGATGGTGAAGTGGTTTGTTTAAGTCAGGCACCCGGGGGGGGACCTGTTGTCCGTGGGACGAATATGGCCATTGACATGCCTGGTCAAATTACAAAAAAAATCACCTCTTCGTGTGGAATTATTTTAACACAAATGCGGACAACAGGTGTCAAGCCGTGTGTTGCCTTTGTCAAGCTGTAATAAGTAGGGGTAAGGACGTTAACCACCTCGGAACATCCTCCCTTATACGTAACTTGCAGCGCATTCATCATAAGTCAGTGACAAGTTCAAAAACTTTGGATGACAGAGGAAGCAGTCCACTGACCACTAAATCCCTTCCTCTTGTAACCGGGCTCCTGCAAACCACACCACCAACTCCCTCAGTGTCAATTTCCTCCTTACACAGGAAAGCCAATAGTCCTGCAGGCCATGTCACTGGCAAGTCTGACGAGTCCTCTCCTGCCTGGGATTCCTCCAATGCATCCTTGAGTGTAACGCCTACTGCTGCTGGCGCTGCTGTTGTTGCTGCTGGGAGTCGATCGTCATCCCAGAGGGGAAGTCGGAAGACCACTTGTACTACTTCCAGTAAGCAATTGACTGTCCAACAGTCCTTTGCGAGGAAGATGAAATATCACAGCAGTCATCCTGCTGCAAAGCGGATAACTCAGGCCTTGGCAGCCTGGGCGGTGAGAAACGTGTTTCCGGTATCCACCGTTAATTCACAGGCAACTACAGACTTGATTGAGATACTGTGTCCCCGGTGTCAAATACCATCTAGGTTCCATTTCTCTAGGCAGGCGATACCGAAAATGTACACAGACCTCAGAAAAAGAGTCACCAGTGTCCTAAAAAATGCAGTTGTACCCAATGTCCACTTAACCACGGACATGTGGACAAGTGGAGCAGGGCAGACTCAGGACTATATGACTGTGACAGCCCACTGGGTAGATGTATTGCTTCCCGCAGCAAGAACAGCAGCGGCGGCACCAGTAGCAGCATCTCGCAAACGCCAACTCGTTCCTAGGCAGGCTACGCTTTGTACCACCGCTTTCCAGAAGAGGCACACAGCTGACAACCTCTTACGGAAACTGAGGAACATCATCGCAGAATGGCTTACCCCAAATGGACTCTCCTGGGGATTTGTGACATCAGACAACGCCAGCAATATTGGGGGTAATTCCAAGTTGATCGCAGCAGGATTTTTGATAGCAACTGGGCAAAACCATGTGCACTGCAGGGGAGGCAGATATAACATGTGCAGAAAGAGTTAGATTTGGGTGGGTTATTTTATTTCTGTGCAGGGTAAATACTGGCTGCTTTATTTTTACACTGCAAATTAGATTGCAGATTGAACACACCACACCCAAATCTAACTCTCTCTGCACATGTTATATCTGCCTCCACTGCAGTGCACATGGTTTTGCCCAGTTGCTATCAAAAATCCTGCTGCGATCAACTTGGAATTACCCCCATTGTGCGTGCATTACATCTGGGCAAATTCCAGCACGTCCCATGTTTTGCACATACATTGAATTTGGTGGTGCAGAATTATTTAAAAAACGACAGGGGCGTGCAAGAGATGCTGTCGGTGGCCTGAAGAATTGCGGGCCTCTTTGGCATTCAGCCACCGCGTGCCAAAGACTGGAGCACCAGCAAACACTCCTGAACCTGCCCTGCCATCATCTGAAGCAAGAGGTGGTAACGGGGTGGAATTCAACCCTCTATATGCTTCAGAGGATGGAGGAGCAGCAAAAGCCCATTCAAGCCTATACATCTGCCCACGATATAGGCAAAGGAGGGGGAATGCACCTGACTCAAGCGCAGTGGAGAATGATTTCAACTTTGTGCAAGGTTCTGCAACACTTTGAACTTGCCACACGTGAAGTCAGTTCAGACACTGCCAGCCTGAGTCAGGTCATTCCCCTCATCAGGCTTTTGCAGAAGAAGCTGGAGACATTGAAGGAGGAGCTAAAACAGAGCGATTCCGCTAGGCATGTGGGATTTGTGGATGGAGCCCTTAATTTGCTTAACCAGGATTCACGGGTGGTCAATCTGTTGAAATCAGAGCACTACATTTTGGCCACCGTGCTCGATCCTAGATTTAAAACCTACGTTGGATCTCTCTTTCCGGCAGACACAAGTCTGCAGAGGTTCAAAGACCTGCTGGTGAGAAAATTGTCAAGTCAAGCGGAACGTGACCCGTCAACAGCTCCTCCTTCACATTCTCCCGCAACTGGGGGTGCGAGGAAAAGGCTAAGAATTCCGAGCCCACCCGCTGGCGGTAATGCAGGGCAGTCTGGAGCGAGTGCTGACATCTGGTCCGGACTGAAGGACCTGCCAACGATTACTGACATGTCGTCTACTGTCACTGCATATGATTCTCTCACCATTGAAAGAATGGTGGAGGATTATATGAGTGACCGCATCCAAGTAGGCACGTTAGACAGTCCGTACGTATACTGGCAGGAAAAAGAGGCAATTTGGAGGCCCTTGCAGAAACTGGCTTTATTTTACCTAAGTTGCCCACCCTCCAGTGTGTACTCCGAAAGAGTGTTTAGTGCAGCCGCTCACCTTGTCAGCAATCGGCGTACGAGGTTACTTCCAGAAAATGTGGAGAAGATGATGTTCATCAAAATGAATTATAATCAATTCCTCCGCGGAGACATTCACCAGCAATTACCTCCAGAAAGTACACAGGGACCTGAGATGGTGGATTCCAGTGGGGACGAATTAATAATCTGTGAGGAGGGGGATGTACACAGTGAAAGGGGTGAGGAATCGGACGATGAGGAGGAGGTGGACATCTTGCCTCTGTAGAGCCAGTTTGTGCAAGGAGAGATTGATTGCTTCTTTTTTGGTGGGGGCCCAAACCAACCAGTCATTTCAGTCACAGTTGTGTGGCAGACCCTGTCGCTGAAATGATGGGTTTGTTAAAGTGTGCATGTCCTGTTTATACAACATAAGGGTGGGTGGGAGGGCCCAAGGACAATTCCATCTTGCACCTCTTTTTTCTTTCATTTTTCTTTGCATCATGTGCTTTTTGGGGACTATTTTTTTGAAGTGCCATCCTGTCTGACACTGCAGTGCCACTCCTAGATGGGCCAGGTGTTTGTGTCGGCCACTTGGGTCGCTTATCTTAGTCATCCAGCGACCTCGGTGCAAATTTTAGGACTAAAAATAATATTGTGAGGTGTGAGGTGTTCAGAATAGAGTGAAAATGAGTGGAAATTATGGTTATTGAGGTTAATAATACTATGGGATCAAAATGACCCCCAAATTCTATGATTTAAGCTGTTTTTGAGGGTTTTTTGTAAAAAAAACACCCGAATCCGACAAAAAAATTTCAGGGAGGTTTTGCCAAAACGCGTCCGAATCCAAAACACGGCCGCGGAACCGAATCCAAAACCAAAACACAAAACCCGAAAAATGTCCGGTGCACATCACTAATTGTAATGTGGGACACTACTATATATGTCTATTATTATGGGGGCATTACCATATATTTCTGTTGTAATGTGGGACACTACTATATATGTCTATTATTATGGGACATTAGTATATAATTCTATTATTATAGGGGCATTACTATATATTTCTATTGTAATGTGGGACACTACTATATACTGTATGCATATTATTATGGGGCATAACTATATAATTCTATTGTAATGTGGACACTACTATATATGTCTGTTATTATGGGGCATTACTATATATTTCTTTTGTAATGTGGGACACTACTATATATGTCTATTTTTATGGGGCATTATTATATATTTATATTGTAATGTGGACACTACTATATATTTCTAAAATGATGGGGGCATTACTATGTAGTTCGATTATTATAGGGGTATTACTATATATTCATATTGTAATGTGGTACACTACTATATATGTCTTTTATTATGGGGGCATTACCATATATTTATTTTGTAATGTGGGACACTACTATATATGTCTATTTTTATGGGGGCATTAGTATATATTTCTATTATTATAGGGGCATTACTATATATTTCTATTGTAATGTGGGACACTACTATATACTGTATGCATATTATTATGGGGCATAACTATATAATTCTATTGTAATGTGGACACTACTATATATTTCTATTATTATGGGGGCATTACTATATATGTATTTTGTAATGTGGGACACTACTATATATATGTCTGTTATTATGGGGCATTACTATATATTTCTATTGTAATGTGGACACTACTTTATATTACTATTATTATGGGGGTATTACTATATATTCATATTGTAATGTGGACACTACTATATGGGTGGGATTCTATTCTTTTCACCCCTTTCCACACCCATTCTGTTTCTGCCCTCAGGGACGTTGTATCATTATTTCAGCTCGCTACCCCCGAAGTAGCGAGGCATCCAACCCTTTACACAGCTAAACCTGATTATTATGGGCGCAATATGCACGATAACGGAGATCATTTTAGAAAGGAAATTGGGCGTGATATATCATTTGAATCTCACCCTATATGTCTATTATTATGGGGTCATTACCATATATTTCTTGTAATGTGGGACACTACTACCTGTATATATGTCTATTATTATGGAGACATTAGGGGGTGTGACCACAGCATGCTGGGGGCATAGCCACATCTCTTTGGGGGCGTGTAAAGCACAAGTGAAGCATCCACTCACAGGAGCATGGCATGCCTCCCAGCCAGGGCAGTAGAGAGCCTAGCGGGGCACAGGTACTTTTCAGGGGGCATGACCTAATTACAGGAGGCGTGGCCACGCACCCTTAGAAATAAATACAGATTTTTTTTTAAGCACAGGTGCTGAACTGAGAAGAAAATCTGCAGCTGCTGCTTCCAGGTAAGGAGGAGGACAGGACCTGGGCCCCTCCATCAGACCTGGGCCCTGGTAATTTGTACCCTCTCCCCTCCTCTCTCTGCGCCACTGCCTGCAGCAAGTGTACCAGCAGCCAGGGCCGTCTTAACAGCAGTGTAGGCCCCTGGGCACAGCAATGCACTGGGGCCCCTACCCATGCTCCAGCTATCAGCAGCAGCTTTGATGTCCCGCAGGCGGTAGGGGGATGTTCTATGTTCTGCTCAGCATGTAGGACCTGGAGCAGTATTTTCTGCTAATTACTCATTTACTGCACAGATGGGGCGGGAGGGAGAACACTAAACTGTAGAAGGGGGCATTTGGGCTGAATGAAGGGGCCCCGGTACATTACTGCCAGGGTGGTAGGGGGTGTTTAATACGTAGGTGAGGGGTGGATAGTGGAGTGGTCTTAATATTCATAATTTTCTGCTGGGAGGGCAGCTTGCTTGACCACAGATATCTCCAGTTCCTGGATATAGATTTCTTAGATTTGAATTGGATAAAAAACTAGAGAGTTCCACCTTTCAAAAGGTACTGGTGACTTGGGGATAAGAGTTCAGCAGCCAAAGCAATCCACCGATAAAATATAAAACTGCATATTAGGCATGTGGAGCTGGAGCAAGGACCAACTGCTTGAAGGCTGATATCTCTGATTCTGGCAAAAGTAGAGACAAGCTGCCAGTGGCCACTAAAAGGAGAGAGTCCCGACATTTGGAGTATACCCTCAGAAAAACTCTAAGTCAGACAGAACCCGAGATATCTGGCTGGGAAGAGCAATTAACAGGGTTGCATGGGGACCACTGCTTTGAAGTCCGATATCTCCGGTTCCCCAGGGCCGATTTTCAAAAATCAGGTATCCCTGGAAAGAGGGGACCCTCAGCTATCAGCTTAGGGCCCTTATACTCCTGGGGCCCTTGGGCAAGAGCCCATTGAGCCCATACGAAAAGACGGCCCTGCCAGCAGCCGGTGGACCGTCAAAATATATCGGCCATCAGCTGTGCTGCACAGCCGATACGATATGTCAGTGAATGTCATTGTTTACAGATATATCGGGTGTACACACCCTCTGATGGGCTTGTGATATATAGTCAGTTTGCCTAGTGTTACTGTTTACCCAGCTTTAGTTTCATGGAACGTCTTTTTCTGTGGCTTGTTAATGAGCTAATGCCAGTGAGGCTTTATCAGAGACACAGTGACTGTTTATCATGATGCAATGCTCCCTGGTTATGTAATCCTATTTTACACATGGTCACTGCTGACAGGAGGACACCACAGAACTAGAACCAGAAAAACTAGTTTGCACACATCCAATTTCTACTACCCAAGTGTAAAATCTACCATTATACTATCACCCTTGGGTGATGCTTACAGTTAATCAAGATAAATATGTATGCCCGGACTTTTCTGATCTATATATATATTTTTTTTTAATTCTTTGTTTGTGCAAGGAGAAGAAGCGAAATATCCAAAACAGATATATGTGCATAATAAAAATTACATCCATTACTCCTTGGTGTTTTTCATTTTAAACAATTAACAAACAAACAAACGAGTCCCTCAAGGGGGGACAATACAAGGACAGAGGAAAAGAAGAAAGAAGGAAGGGAAAAAGGATGAGCAGGGAAAGAAGAAGGGATAGAAACAAAGGATAAGAACTGAGTCGATCCAGGCTGTATGGTGAAAAAGGCACATAATATAGCAATACAATGGACGTAATTGCGACGATGTTGACAAAAAGAGAAGAACAATAGATTACCCTAAAATGAGAGGAGGGCAGGAGGGCCTCCGGAGGGAGGACCCAAGGACGAGACCGCCATATCAACCAGAAGGGTTGAGACAGACAGGCTTTACCAATCAGTGTGAGGGAGACATTGCAAGCAACCAAGGACCCCAGACCAGCTCAAACTTGTGGGGACAGTCATGTAGATAGTAAGTAATCCTCTCCATACCAGCCACAAACCAAACATAATTGGTCAGTGCAGGGATTGTAGGAGCAGCGGAGGACTTCCAATTCCTAGCGATTAAAGATTTAGCGGCTACTAAGATATGGGAAAACAATTGATTCAAAAGTGGGTCTAAGTCTGGGAATGGGCGTTGATAAAGCTAAATATTTATCTTATATAAAACCCTTTATGAGGTCTAAGAACACTGTACGTTATTCACGTATGGAGTACCGTAAGGGTACGCTCGTTGCGTAGCAATCGCTTAGCCGTAGTCGAGACGCTCAAGCGTCACGTTCGCTCACGGCCAAGAGATCACAGGCAGGCACGCTATTGGCTGCCGTCTAACGTAATGATTCGCTATAGCGTAGCGGACGCTCGGGACCACGAGGAGATCACCAGCGGCGCTGACGCTCACAATGTTAAACCTTTATCTCTAAACCATAAACAATGTAATATGCTGTAAAGCCTTAGTGTAGAGATAGGGTGTAGATGCAACCTAGTGTAACCTTATTAACTTAAAAGCTGTTTGAGCGTCACCGACGCTCTGTGAATACTTAACACTACAAGAAATACACAGATACCTGGGCTTAGGGTCCAACGCCTAATATATATATATATTATGAATGATATACTTGCAAAAGAATTAACACAATACAAGTCATACACTACAATATAACATAGACTACCTAACCAGATAACTACACAGGAAATACAATACAATACAATTATGTTTTAAGGGAAAATAAGAGAGAAAGAGGAGAAGAGAGAGAAATAGAGAGAAATGGCTCACAATAACAGTAAGAACAATATGATTGCGGAGAAACACTTACGCACAAGGGGAACGATCGCATGCGCCTCTGGACATCCAGCTCCCGATTTTCAGCAATGATAACCGTTGAAGAGTGAGCTGGATGTGATCGGCTTGTCTATTTATGCCCCACACACAATACAATTCAATGGTCCCTACAATCTCATTGTTCATTGGACACAGGAATTCGGCTTCGCATTATAACAAAAGGTCATAGGTTGATTCATACAGGTGGGCTGTGACGATTTCCAACAGCTCAGGTGGGTGGGATACTGGGTTTCCCGCCGCATGGCTAAGTAAGAGCAAATAATAGTAAATGGACATAAACTTCTTATGTCCATAACTATTCGCACGAGCGATTAATCCGCTCCAAACCAACACCGGAATATTGCTAATTAAATACTCTTCCGATGGGTACTAAACACCATTGTATGACTCCTGTTAGACCCTTCGTACAATACAAAGAGGGATCCCTCTGTCCAGGAACATGCTATATTAACTAAACTTTCAGAATCTATCAAAGGGACCATGATCTACAAAATACATTATATAGTTAAAATATGTAACGATTGAGTCGCACGCTACGATCACATAAACTCTACCGTAAATACGCATACCGTGCGCCTGCGGGTGCCCGCGACTGTGAGTATGCGCACGCACGGGAGAGCGTATGCATGCGCAGCGCGGACGTGTATGAGGTGCAAATATGGCAGTGTGTATAGAGATATTTTTCTGACTTTGACAGTCCACCCTTTGGCAGTCAACAATAACTGCCACCTTCTAAAACATTTCAAAAAGAGAAAAATATATGTCAGGGGTTAATACATTTCCATGGTTGGGTAAGGGAGGAGAGTGGAGAAGGTGTGAAGAGGGTATGACCTAGTGAGATAGTAGAAGCATGTGTGTATGAATCCATGTTTGGGGGGGTCATGTATCATCGTGCCGTACGTGTTGTACATCAAGCTTCGAGGCATTGCGAAGTATACATTTGAATTCCTTCTTATCCCGTGGTACGGGTCTGTGGATGGGCTGTCAAACTTTACCGAGCTCTTTTCGGCTTTTGGTTGTAACAAAATGGGGGAGCACATTTTAGTTGATGATACATGAATGGGGGAATATGTGATTGCTGATATCTGTGCCTGTATTCCCTATACTATGTGTGTAATTACCTGAAGGTTGTAGAGATGAAGAAAAGACATAATTACGGTAAATGCAGTGGTATTCTATGTCAGGTAAATGAACATTTGTCGGTTGAAGTCTTGTTCGGTGTCTGTTGAATGCAGTCTTCTTTGTGCTTTTGCCCATAAGGTGCGAGCAAAAGCTTTGTCAATGTCCATAGATTTACAAAAGTGTTGGGCTAGCGTAATTTTAAAATTTCTAGGGAAACTGGGGATCTATGGCAAAGTTCATCAAAAATCTGTGTATCAGGTTGTCAAAGCTTCTTCTTTAATCCATCTGTTGTCTGTATATCGGCTCATCAAATTCCTCGTCCAAGTGGGTCTTTTTACCTTGGAGGAAACGGAAAAACAGGTGAAAGAAACGGACCGTAGAAATCGCATTTTCATCACATCATTGTTTCTACATTTGGGTCATAAATCAAATCCATTGGAATTACAGTTTCCTCACTCCTCAGACTCATTACCCTAGTACGACGATTGCACTTCATTAAAGCCTGACCGCATCTAAATATCAAACCAATTGATATGACAACACCTAAGATACATAGAAGAAACTTCCCAACATCCATTATGACTCCTTGAGCCCAGTCTCCTAAACCAGAGAACCAATTTCGTGGGTTCAACCATGACACCCAACCAGTCAGCTCATTACCTACAGCAGCGAGAGTGAGATTGTGTCTCCTGCGAAATTCCCACTTCAGTTGGAGAATATCGTCCATCTTTTGGTCTATGACCTCGACCGGGTCCTCGGTGCTATTCGTAATATATGTGCAACATTTCACGCCGTATTGTGTTGCCAGTGTGACACAATATCCGCCTGTTACTGCTGTGAGGTAATTAAGAACCATTCTATGCTGTACCAGTTCTGTTTTATAAGCTTGAAGTTCTCTTCCAGTATACCTAAACGTGTCATCATACATTTCAGTGATATTATCTAACAAATTTGCAAGCGCAGATATGTATTTATAATTCAACACTCCTCTGGCGGTGCGAGTGATGTCTAACGCGATTAGAAACTGAATCCCGGTGGATTCATGGATCATGTCAGAGGCCGGATGCTCTGTTCTTTCTATCAGGTGCCGTTTAACTACGTGCTCGTAATGGGTGTGAGTATAAGGAGTTTGGGCAACACGGTGTATGTCTTTCATTTTGTCATGTGATACAGTCATTACTTCAGGCAGTACTTTTCCAATATAACACAATCCTTCAGAGTTTGGGGCAAGCCACTTATACGCCTTTCTCCCGCATATGAAATATGCATCATCGGGGAGAACATATGGGACGGAGTAGGACATAACCATATTACACACCTTCCATGTGAAATCTCCTAACCCTAATTCTTCCATCTGCTTAGTACACGTATCAGGTTGTACGATATGTGCACAGTATCCTGGTGATACCTCTCCAACTCTCGTAATCCTATTTCCTAAGGTATACCTATATCGGAAAGATTTTCCTCTACTGGCTATGTGGCGTATAAGCTCTGTATCTGTAGGCATTCTATCTGCTCTATGCGAAAAGGTCATGGTTTGGTTACTCCATGATACTTCCCAATTTCCTGGCTTTCGGGGATTGGAGATGTTAAAACATAATAGGGACCTATCCACATGGTATTGGTGGAGCTTCAAACTAGGAGGGCTGGAGATATTAAACCTCCTGTCCACCGGTCTCCCACCACTTAACTCAAGTACCTCCCCTAACGTTAAAGGAAATGGTACTAGCCCTGATTTGCTATGACCTTGAGGTACTTGAGAGCATACCCAACAATCTGTTTTATTTAACACACTACCCACTAAGGAGTGATAGTCACTCAATGGATGCCGGTCCATATGGATATTAAAACTGGATTGGCATTTCTTAATGCACCCATCCTCCACTACGTTGTCACAGAGCCTACAGATACAGTTTTCTTCAGCTAACAATCCTTCACAATTCCTTCTATTGTCAATGCTATCGGATCGTTTTCTGATACTCGCCTTTACTTGTTGGTTAAGTTGTTCTTGGAAAATTACGCCTCCATCTTTATCATCAGAACCCATTCCAGAACCTCTCTCGACCTCCATGGTACTCTCGCCGGAACAGACTGCTCTGGTCAACATCATGGTCAACAGGAAAATCCGGATCACAGTCTCTTGGGGCAAGTCCATCTTGTAGGAGGAAACGGAGAAGAATGAGAAGGGGGAAAAAATAATTTGAGGGAGAGGGGATGGGAAGTTGGAGAAAAACAATAAAAGGGAACAGGGGATCGACAACTGCTTTTGGTCTTGTGATTTTCAATGCTCAGGTGCCGCCTCAATCCTCCTGGAACAGACACTCCAGTGATACAACCTCTACCGTCTGTTCCTTATCACGGGACCTCTCTGGATCAGCAACCTTCTTACAGTGGGACGAATGAACCCAAGTCTCTCTCTCAGCAACCTTCAATGCTGTAGTGCTAGTCAATAAGACCTGGTATGGTCCTTCCCATCTGTCAATAAGGCAACCTGAGCGTAGAAAATTCCGTATCATTACATAATCCCCAGGTTCAATGTCATGACAATTACTATCTGGTAAATCAGGAATCACCAACTTCAGATTATCATTTTGATTCCTTAACTGTTTACTCATGTTAATCAAGTATTTTACAGTCACTTCATTGTTACACTTCAAATCATCCTGAGGGTTAATCATAACATGCGGTTGTCGACCAAACAAGATTTAAAAGGGAGACAGATTAAGAGGGGACCTGGGAGTGGTTCTGATGCTGTACAGTACAATGGGTAAAGCTTCTGGCCATGTCAATCCTGTCTCTGCCATCACTTTACTCAGTTTATTTTTAATAGTGCTGTTCACTCTTTCCACTTTCGCACTCGCCTGTGGACGGTATGGAGTGTGCAGCTTGCTATCAATTCCCATCAACTTACACATTCCTTGAAAGACATCACCTGTAAAATGGGTACCCCTATCGCTCTCAATTATTCTAGGGATACCGTATCTACATACAAATTCCTGCACAATTTTCTTAGCAGTAAACATAGCGGTATTTGTGGCCGCCGGAAATGCTTCGACCCAATTTGAGAAAACATCTATACAAACAAGTACATATTTCAAATTTCGACAAGGGGGTAATTGAATAAAGTCAATCTGTATTACCTGGAAAGGGCCGCCGGCAGGTGGGATATGAGATGGTTCTGTAGGTATTGCCTTTCCGATGTTCTTTCTCAAACAGGTAAGGCATGACATTGCTCTTTTACTCGCATGAGATGAAAATCCTGGGGCACACCAATATGCTCTTACCAACTTGCACATCCCTTCCTTGCCCAGATGAGTCAGCCCGTGAGCTGCCTCAGCTAAACATGGAAGGTATGCTCTGGGGGCCACTGGTTTACCGTGTCCATCCGTCCAGAGTCCTGAGGACTCCTGGCCATATCCTTTTGCCTTCCAGACTGCCTTTTCCTGTGTGGAACACAAATTTTGCATCTCACACAACTTCTGTGTGTTGATGGTATTAAATACCATCAGTTGTGTGGTGTCTGTCTGTCTGGGGGTACCAGCTGCTAACTTAGCAGCTTCGTCTGCTCGGCTGTTACCAAGTGATACTGGGTCTTGGCTATATGTGTGTGCTTTACATTTGATAACAGCCACTCTGTCGGGTTCCTGTATCGCTTTTAGAAGCCTTTTTATATGAGCTGCATGCGCTATCGGTGTACCAGCTGCCGTCATGAAATTTCTGAGGCGCCATAGGGCTCCGAAATCATGGACTACCCCGGATGCGTATCTAGAGTCGGTGTAGATATTGGCTGATTTGCCCTTAGCCAATTCACATGCTCTGGTTAGGGCGACCAGTTCAGCAACCTGGGCTGAGTGAGGTGGGCCTAGCGGTTCCGCTTCTATGGTGCCTTGGTCATCTACGACTGCGTATCCAGTACACAAGTCTCCCGAGTCTGACTGTCTATGACAACTACCATCCGTGTAGAACGTAAGTTCTACATCTTCCAGTGGGTTGTCACTGATGTCAGGCCTTGCGGTAAAATTTTGGGTCAAATATTCCATACAATCATGTGTGTCTTCCTTTGTATTAAATCCTCCTTCCCCACCACTCTCATCCTCCACCCTTTGTGCCTGTCCAGGCACACCTGGGAGATATGTTGCAGGATTTAATGCACTGCATCTCCTTATGGTGATGTTTACGGGGGCCATTAGTGCCAATTCCCATCTTGTAAACCGCGCTGATGAGACGTGCCTGGTTTGGGCAGAATTCAGCAAGGCCGACACTGCATGTGGTGTATGAATTGTGAGGTTGTGACCTAGCACTACATCTTCGCTTTTCGTTACTAGCAATGCTATCGCAGCAACGCTTCGCAAGCATGTGGGGAGGGATCGCGCTACCGTGTCTAGCTGAGCGCTGTAATATGCTACTGGCCTGCTGGCATCACCGTGCTTTTGGGTTAGTACGCCTGCCGCGCAACCAGCACTTTCTGTTCCGTACAGCTCAAAGGGTTTCCCATAGTCTGGCATACCTAATGCTGGTGCCTGCGTTAGGCACTGTTTAAGTCTCTCAAATGCCGTCTCAGACTCGTCTGTATGCGAAATCCGATCAGGTTTGTTTGAGGAGACCATCTCCTGCAAAGGTAACGCTAGAATGGAAAATCCTGGGATCCAGTTACGGCAATACCCACACATTCCTAAAAACGTTCTGATCTGTTGCTGGGTTTGTGGCAGAGTCATGTCTCTAATTGCTTGAATTCTATCAGCGGTCAGGTGTCTCAGTCCTTGTGTTAGACAGTGTCCCAAATATTTTACCTTAGTTTGGCATAATTGCAACTTGTCTTTGGAAACCTTGTGTCCTGTGTCTGAAAGATGAAACAGGAGCTGTTTCGTATCCTTCAGGGATGCTTCCAATGAATCAGAACACAGTAGTAGATCATCCACGTACTGTATTAATACTGATCCACTCTCTGGTTGGAAAGACTGTAAACAATCATGCAAAGCCTGGGAAAATATACTTGGACTATCTATGAATCCTTGTGGTAATCGAGTCCATGTGTATTGGACTCCTCTGTATGTAAATGCAAACAAATATTGGCTGTCAGGGTGCAGAGGTACTGAAAAGAAAGCGGAGCAGAGGTCAATAACAGTGAAAAATTTCGCAGTGGGAGGGATTTGCATTAGGATGACAGCTGGATTTGGCACTACGGGGAACTGACTCAACTATTTTGTTAATCCCCCTTAGATCCTGCACTAGCCGGTAACCCCTCCCCCCACTCTTTTTCACAGGGAAGATGGGACTATTGGCAGTGCTGGACGTTCTTACCAGAATGCCCTGTTGTAGCAAGCGCTCTATTACTGGGTAAACTCCTAACTCCACCTCTGGCTTCAGAGGGTACTGTGGGATTTTTGGAGCTATCCTACCATCTTTTACTTGTACAACTACCGGAGCTACGTTTGCCATTAATCCAGTGTCCTGTCCATCTTTAGTCCAAAGTGACTCTGGTATCTGAGATGTCATTTCTTCTACTTGGGAGGGAGTCCTATTTGTCATAATGGTATGTGACATTAATTTTGATGGGGAGTCTAACATGTCTCGCACTTCCTGAGCGTGATTCTCAGGTATGTCCAAGAATACACCTTCAGGAGTACAATAAATGACGCACCCCATTTTACACAGTAAGTCTCTTCCCAGGAGATTAGTCGGTGCCGATGCAGCCAGCAAAAAGGAATGCTTGGTATGTAAAAGCCCTATTGTAATCTCGGCTGGTTTGCTAACAGGGTAATGCTGGACTACTCCTGTTACTCCCATGGCTGGAATTGTCCTACCAGTGGTTCTCATGCCCACTGTCGAATTTATCACTGATTTGGCCGCCCCCGTATCTACAAGAAAGTTTAATGATTTACCAGCTACATTAATTGCAACTTCGGTTCACTTCCAAGGCTTGCAATCAATTTTACTGGCTGCAGATTACAGGTATGGACACACCCCTATTGGGTATGGTGACCTCCCTGAATCCCGCTGGCAGCAACTACTTGTGAGGGAGTTAGCTGGGAACTACCAGAGGCGTGCCAGTCTCTGTTCGGGGGGTATCTTTTTGTTTCCCCTGTATGTGGCTCATAACTCCGTCTCTGTGGACCCTGATCCCAATGTCGTGTGTCGTGTCGTTGTCTAGGGGGTTGATAAGATTTTTGTACATTTCTCGATCTACAGTCTCGTGCAAAGTGTCCTTGTTTGTGACAAAAATAACATGTTACCACATTTGACTTACCCACAGGGTTTGGTGATATTAACACAGGCTGTTTTGTGGTCAGGGCCTGTATACTTACTGACATTGACTTATCACCTTGTGACTCCCTGTGTCTGGTGATATTCCGGTCGTGATCAATAGCAGCCTCTCTCAAAGTAGCCACAGACAGACCTCGCCAACATGGTTGTGTGGTCTGTACCCTAGTCTTTAATGACTCTTTTAAACCATCCATCAGTACCGATACTGCTACTTCTCGATGGTTTATGTTTGTTTTAATGTCCTCTATGCCTGTGTATTTTGCCATCTCTGATAATGCTCTGTGAAAATACTCTGCAGCTGTTTCTGACTCCTTTTGTTTAATGGAGAATATCTTGTTCCATTTAACTACCGCTGGGAAATACTCCTTTAACTGTAAGCTTATTCTTTTTACATTATCTTTGTTGTACACATCTGTAAGAGGTACATCCTGATCTAATCCACAGTCAGCTAAAAATTGAGTTGCGTCGACATTGGAGGGTAAACAAGCTCTTAGCAGTACTTGCCAATCTTTATTATTGGGCTCTAAAGTGTTTCCTAGGTCTCTGATGTATTTTTGGCTAGCAACTAAATCTTTTCTAGGGTCAGGGAATTCAGACACTATGGTCCTTAATTCCATTCGGGTAAACGGGCTATACATGGCGATATTCCTAACAGGAGTGACTCCTGAAGTGTCCGTTTTCCCATTTGCCACTACTATTACCTTAACAGGATTAATTCTAACAACATCATTCTGTGTAGATTCTGCAGTTTGTGGTGAAATAGTTTCAGCATAGTGTATGGTGCCGTACTTACCCGTTGATACGACCTCACCTGTCCCTCCGCTAGGGGGCTTTGTTACTAATCTTATGGGTTGGGCCGTGCCTACTGTTGTTTCTGATATGGTGGCTGCTAGAGAGAGCGCTGATATTGTTGCCGATTCGTCCTCTTGATCACACTCCTGGGGAAAGTTCAAAACAGGGTACAACTTGCACGGGTTAATACTTGCATTGGTTAATTGGTTAACATTATCTTTAACATTTACACAGTTGCTAAGTGTTTGTTTGTTACACCTTAGTGCGTCATTCTCCGCAACCAATTTCTCTCCTGATATGTATGGTGGCGGTGGGGCCGTGGCTATCAGTTTCCTGATCGAGCCAGATCCCGCCGCCGGAGCCAATCCTCTCTGTATGTCACCCTCCTGTTGCCACAACTGCAAATAATCATAATGCTTGATTCGTCTCTTTGCTGATTTAATGAGACATATCCTTCTCCTTAAATTCGTTAACACTTCTGTGCTGAAGCTACCTACTCTTGGGAATTTCTCCCCGTCATGTACTGTCATTCTCTCCCATTCATCACATAAAGCTTCTGTGTGACTTCCGTACTTTTCACACATTACGTACCTTGCCGACCCGACTGGTCGGTTTATAGAATCAACCCGAACCGAGGTTGATCGCCCCCTTCCTGAACAACTGGCCCCCATAATTTGCAGGTGTTACGGAACCTTACAAAAAACCAAGATATTCACGATAGGTTGGCGGTGAAGTTTACCGAGCACCTCACTCACTCGCCCACGCCGACCAATACGACCTGATCACACTGATATAGTGCTGGCGTACTCGACCCAGGGCCCCTATTAACCTTTGTTTACTGGAACATGTGAGTGTGATCCGCAGAGCATTAACCCTTTCCAGTAAAGGTGTGGTTGTCAGATAGTTCCTGAGTGACCAGCGAACTTCCCTTTTTGAAAAAATAAAAAATTACACAAATCACGTTAGAATGTACAAATAGCGTTTATGACCTTCGTACACAAATAGTACCGGTCAGGTTTACTAATGCACACAATTACGTGCGGTACAATCGTTCAGCACATAAGCAACTAATTTTATGTACGGAGCGACCAGCGGAATCGAAAATTGCGGCTGCGAATTCCTTCAGCAAGAGCTTGTATGGCCTATATGGGTGTTGCACCAACCCTTTTTTTTTGGTGTTGTGCCTGTGGACTCTATAGCGGACTTCCTTGTCTGCTGTACCTAGACCTCCTGGTCTGCTACAGTATGACCTCCTGGTCTGCTATACTCTAATGCTCAAATTTTATGTTTAACCAAGGATGCCTCCCTAGCCACCGTGCATGTCACTTACACGTATGTACCTCACGAGAACTCGATGATTTCTTTTGGTTCAATCCTCAAAATTGTAAAAACAAACACTCACTCACCACATATACACTTTTGTTTCTATTTCTATTTCTGCGCAGAAATTTCTCTTTAGACCAGATGTGTTACAAATTAGGAGAAGGATCTATTAATTTAAATTTCGAATTTAAAATAGATTTGCGCTACTTATCGCCTGTTGCGCTATTTATCGCTTGTTGCGCTATTTATTGCCTGTTGCGTTACTTAAAAATCAACACTATCGTGTGACTTGAGTTACGTGGGCGTACCCAGACGCTCCGTTGCGTAATTTACGCTGCGTGCGTCGGCCCTTTGCGTACGCGAGTCTCTCCCTTTGTTAGAGACACGTGTACACCAGTCTTTGTCCACCGCAACACAACTAACACGTTTATCAATGTAGATGATCCTCGATCATCTACCTCACACCACACCAATCTCTCCTTTTACCTTTAGGTAGAGCTGTGTGTATTTCTATACCTTAACTGTATTACCTTTACTTTTTTTAACTATGAAATAGCGGCAAATCTCTCTTAGTACGTTTATCAATTATACAATGGCAAACAGGAGAGTGATATATGAAAATACACGAATGAAAAGAAATGCAGATATGCGTGCGTGTGTACGCAAGACAGAAATAAACAGTTTTAAAAAGACACTATCGTTTTGTTCTTACCTCCGGTCCCGAATTCCTTCAGCACCCTTTACTAAGTGAAGCAGACGCTTATCCAAACAGCACTACGAGGAATATGACCTCCCGCCCTTTGCTGCTGGATAATGTCTGCTGAAATTACCTAGTGCAGATATGTGAAGGACGGGCGAGCCGCCAATTGATAAAGCTAAATATTTATCTTATATAAAACCCTTTATGAGGTCTAAGAACACTGTACGTTATTCACGTATGGAGTACCGTAAGGGTACGCTCGTTGCGTAGCAATCGCTTAGCCGTAGTCGAGACGCTCAAGCGTCACGTTCGCTCACGGCCAAGAGATCACAGGCAGGCACGCTATTGGCTGCCGTCTAACGTAATGATTCGCTATAGCGTAGCGGACGCTCGGGACCACGAGGAGATCACCAGCGGCGCTGACGCTCACAATGTTAAACCTTTATCTCTAAACCATAAACAATGTAATATGCTGTAAAGCCTTAGTGTAGAGATAGGGTGTAGATGCAACCTAGTGTAACCTTATTAACTTAAAAGCTGTTTGAGCGTCACCGACGCTCTGTGAATACTTAACACTACAAGAAATACACAGATACCTGGGCTTAGGGTCCAACGCCTAATATATATATATATATATATTATGAATGATATACTTGCAAAAGAATTAACACAATACAAGTCATACACTACAATATAACATAGACTACCTAACCAGATAACTACACAGGAAATACAATACAATACAATTATGTTTTAAGGGAAAATAAGAGAGAAAGAGGAGAAGAGAGAGAAATAGAGAGAAATGGCTCACAATAACAGTAAGAACAATATGATTGCGGAGAAACACTTACGCACAAGGGGAACGATCGCATGCGCCTCTGGACATCCAGCTCCCGATTTTCAGCAATGATAACCGTTGAAGAGTGAGCTGGATGTGATCGGCTTGTCTATTTATGCCCCACACACAATACAATTCAATGGTCCCTACAATCTCATTGTTCATTGGACACAGGAATTCGGCTTCGCATTATAACAAAAGGTCATAGGTTGATTCATACAGGTGGGCTGTGACGATTTCCAACAGCTCAGGTGGGTGGGATACTGGGTTTCCCGCCGCATGGCTAAGTAAGAGCAAATAATAGTAAATGGACATAAACTTCTTATGTACATAAGTATTCGCACGAGCGATTAATCCGCTCCAAACCAACACCGGAATATTGCTAATTAAATACTCTTCCGATGGGTACTAAACACCACTGTATGACTCCTGTTAGACCCTTCGTACAATACAAAGAGGGATCCCTCTGTCCAGGAACATGCTATATTAACTAAACTTTCAGAATCTATCAAAGGGACCATGATCTACAAAATACATTATATAGTTAAAATATGTAACGATTGAGTCGCACGCTACGATCACATAAACTCTACCGTAAATACGCATACCGTGCGCCTGCGGGTGCCCGCGACTGTGAGTATGCGCACGCACGGGAGAGCGTACGCATGCGCAGCGCGGACGTGTATGAGGTGCAAATATGGCAGTGTGTATAGAGATATTTTTCTGACTTTGACAGCGTGCCAATAAAAATCTGATATATATTTTATTTGTATGTGCTATATGTCACTGCTGAGACTGCGGACCAAGCTACAGGAAAAAAAAAATTCACCTCCCTTACAAACTAGAAATACATTTTGCGGCAATTTGGCTATTTACAGTATATTGATACCTTTACACATTTTTCTATAAGGGATATTCCTGATCTGGTCGCTTTCCTATGCAATATGTAGTACAGTAGATGGTGATAAGAGGCATTGCATTACATTGTATACAGTAGTAACAGACTCTTGGGGTTATTCAGTATGGATCTCAGCGTAGTTTGTCGATAATTAAGAAACCTAGCAGGACCCGTTCTGCGCATGTGCAGAATGGGTCCGGTAATTGCATCCGGGGAGGGATGGCCACCACCGTGTTTCGGAAGTGGCGAGACTCAGTTTCTTTGGCCTCACAAGCCACCCTACGGCGGCCAGCCTGAGTAAGCTGAGGTTGGCAGTCTGCGGGGAACACTGTGATCATCGGTCGCGATGTTGATCCCAGGCTGCGACGCAGCGCTGGGATCGCAAATGCAGCAAGGAAATGTGTAACACCTTCTACTGTATTTGCTTAATATGGATCGCATTTGCAAAGCTGCCTGCATGCAGCATTACAAATGCGATCCATGCTGAATTAGCCCCCCTGCTGTCTCATGCAGAATTACCCTGGCCACACATCCCTTCACCATGATCTCCAACTGAAGCAGCGGGAACAGCACATAGCCATCGGGAACAGGGACATATTAAGAGAAGAGGGAGCCCGTGTGCAGTATCCATACAGACTCACTAGAAGACCCTTGTGCTGTACCAGAGTCTAGTGCGCATGTACAGGTCTCCATTTTGCAAGGCAGCCATTTTCTCTGTGATTTTTCCAGTTCAAAATGCCAGGAAAGTGGTGATTTCTGTAATGCTGCTGCCACCGATGCAGGCCTCCGGAGGGGTACATATTCAAGAAATGGGTGCAGCAGGCAGCTGTGTAAGACCTCTCTGGTAAGTTAGTCGATGGCTCTAATCCCCAACTCTGAAGTACAATGTAATAATTGTAAAACTCGTTTGCCATTGTTTGCTTTGCTAGGGTCACTTACAGAGTCCAAATGCATTGGGCATGGACCTCTATGTGTTCCTATACAGGGTGGGGGATATAGCATGAGAGTTTTGCACAGGTACAGTACCCCAAAAACCTCCTATAAGGCTTCAATTAGCAACTTTCATTCTTCTTATAATTTTTTGAGAATCATATATGCACATTGGCCACACCATCATGTCACTGCCCCCTTCATTTCAGGGCTAGTCCAGATGCCTCAAGACAGCCATAGCAGCCCCAACCTCACACCACCACCACCTTCCGGACCACAATTTGCTGCCCATTGTCACACTCCCATCAGTTGCAAAATAATACATTAAAAAAATAAGTTGTAATGACCAAAAAAAAAGAAAAGCCTGGTGTGCCGCCCCCAAGCAAGTGCCGCCTCTAGGCACCTCTACAATGAATGCCCTCTGACCATGCCAGAAGGCCAGCACTACACTGGTAAGTAATACTGCTACTTTAGCAGGTAGGATACTTCAGCAATGGGAGCCACCTACAGTACTTACAAAAGCAGTCTATGGGCTCTATCTAGTAAAATACTAATACTAGACACAGTGCAAGCTGGGGAAACGGGTAGTGTCCGGATCCGGAAGACTTGCCCACTCTACCAGGTGGCCGGGAGCATCACCCTATTTTCAGGAGTATCCCAGCCATTCTGGGAGAGTAGGCATGCGTGCTACACATGCCGTGATATCACTATGTTATCATACCTCCCAACTGTCCCGATTTTCGCGGGACAGTCCCGTTTTTTGGGGACTGTCCCGCTGTCCCACCTGCTGGCCGCAGTGTCCCGCGGTGGAGGGGGCAGTTGGGAGGCTCCTTCACGCGCTGCCCTGCTTAGCAGAGCAGCGGTGAATAGAGGGAGAGGGGGCATGCCAGCGGCTCACAGAGCGCTCGGCATGCCCCCCCCAGTGACAAAAATGGGGCATGGCTCGCGATCGCGGGTCCTCCGCGAAGCCATGCCCCTTTTTCTTAGGTCACACCCCTTTTTCGGGAGCACGCGAGACTTCGCCGCGCGTGTGTCCCTCTTTATGAAAATGCAAAGTTGGGAGGTATGTGTTATCAGAACAATATCTCATTAGCTGACAATTATCAAAATTGATTGGATGAGTATTGTTTATGTAGGTGCAATGCTGCCTTTGCATGGATAGCCTGAGTGATGTGGGATGAATGGACCCCTTTCTGTAGCATGCCTGTAATGTACTGTCCACTCCAGAGCCATTAACTGGAAAAGAAAAACTAGACTTGAAGTTGAAATAGAAGCCCATGGAGTCTTTTTAGTAAAGTGGACTGCTCTCCATGATTATCCGTATTTATTGTCTATATATTTTCACCATATTTTTGTTACAACATCTGTTGGGACGGTCCATGCAAAAAAAGGTCTGTCCATGCGAGGACGAATCATAAACTAATTATAATAGAAGTGCACATTTGCCAGTGCACATTCTCATGTGTGGAGAGGGTGCCACTGAGACAGAGAATAGTTACATTCTGGGGGTATAAAAGGGTCCACTAGGAGCATTGGGCACTTAAAGAAATCAATAGTGTGCACTGGCTCCTCCCTCTATGCCCCTCCTACCAGGCTCAGTTCAGAAAATGTGCCCGGTTGGCACCAGACTGCCCGCTTCGTGGGACTTAGGGGGGGAGAACGGCCCAACTTCCTAAAGATTTAATGGTCCTGTTTCTCCACTGACAGGACACTGAGTTCCTGAGGGAGTCATTCGCAAGCCCCACCACGGCGAACGTACCCTCCCGCAGCACGCCGCCACCCCTAGCAAAGCCAGAAGATAGAAGAGTGGTGAGTATAGCGCCGGCGTCCCGGTTAGCGGGTCGCCGGCAGGAATGGCGGCACAAGGGTAGGAGCACAGCTCTGAGTGCAGGCTGCGCTCCGGGGGCTCAGGAGAACATACAGCGTAGTGTGTCCCGCTGTGAAGGGCGCGCTGAGCCACCACTGATTACCCACACTGGCTAACATATATAACAAGGGTTTTAACCCTCTGTTAAGCATAAAAATTACCTCAGGCCAGTATAAAAAAGCGGGAAGCCGAGTGCCATTAAGGGGGCGTGGCTTCACTATGAGCGGATCCAGCAGCTCACCAGCGCCATTTTCCCTTTGCAGCTTACACTGACAGAAATCACAGGGAAGAGCAGATCCTTCACAAAAACTCCACGTCTCCTCAGCGGTACCAGGGTGTCTTTATAGGGGTGGGGGAGGGGGGGGGGAGTTGTAGTAGTATACTAAGCCCTATTAAGGGACTTAGTGTGGCGACCCAGCTAAGTTTTACATGGTTACAGGGGCGCTGTGTGGCTGGCTCCAATTTCTGTGTCTCCCTGAGGGCTCTGTGTGGGTTAAACTGTGTTTTCACCTTCTGTCTGTTGGTGTGGGTTTGTCCCTTCACGTTATAATATCCAGGGACTGTGGGGGTCATTCCGAGTTGATCGTAGCTGTGCTAAATTTAGCACAGCTACGATCTTCTTCCCTGACATGCGAGGGGACGCCCAGCACATGGCTAGTCCGCCCCGCATGTCAGTCCTGCCCACCCTCGCAGAAGTGCAAAGGCATCGCACAGCGGCGATGCCTTTGCACGTCAAGAGTAGCTCTCGGCCAGCGCAGCTTTAGCGTGCTGGCCGGGAGCTATTCATCGCACCCCGGCCCGCAGTGGCTGCATGTGATGTCACGCAGCCGCTGCGGCCCGCCCCCCGTTCGGTCCACCCACGCCTGCGTTGGCCGGACCAAACCCACTAAACGGCGGGCAAACGGCGCCGGTCCGCCCCCTCCCACCCAGCAATCGCCTCTGCCTGTCATTGATTGACAGGCAGAAGGGATCGTATCCTTGCAACGGCCTTCGGCCTTCTGGTATGCACCGGTGCACTACGGCGCCGGTGCATACGCAGTAGGGACCCGTTCGCTCTGCTGCGTTAAAACGCAGCGAGCGAACGGGTCAGAATGACCCCCTGTGTTTCCTGCACAGCTGAATGTCTTTCGTCCCCCGGAGACTCACTACCCTGTACTCAGGATAGTGCACATTCTCAAGCTAGTGGGGCAGAACCCCCATAGTTAGCTTCCATTAAAGGGATGATATCTAATATTTCTACCAAATTATCCCATAATGAGAAAGAGATGCAGATTTTAAGACAGTCTATGGATGACATGATGAATAGAGATTCAGTTCCCATACCAGCGTCTCAAATCCCCGCCATTTTCCCACAAAAGCGTGCTCTGGCCCAGCTCATGCAGGATGATACTGATGACGATACATCACATCCAGAGGAGGGTGAAGGGGATGCAAGTGGGGGGGATGTGGTCCTGTCACAAGGAATACAGGCCCTGATAGAGGCTATCAGAAATGTCCTGAACATTCCTGACAAAATGGCGGAGGTAGAGGAGGAATCTTATTTTAATGTAAAATTAATCCTCAGCTACTTTTCTTGCATCAAAGGAATTGAATGCCCTGTTTGAAGAAACTTGGGCTAACCCTGACAAAACATTTCAGATCCCTAAAAGATTAATTACTTCCTTTCCCTTTCCTCTGGAAGATAGAAAGAAATGGGAAAACCCAGCGATTGTGGATGTATCGGTATCTACAGTAGGTTGTCACGTAAGATAGTCTTACCTGTTCCTGGGGCAGCATCCTTAAAGGACATAGCTGACCACAAGATTGAGAACACTCTCAAATCATTATACACTGCTGCTGGGGTGGCCCAGAGACCCACTATTGCTTGTGCATGGATCACTAAAGCCATTGCAAAGTTGTCAGGTAACCTAATTGATGGATTTGATACCTTACCCAGGTGGAGATAGTTTTACTCCTGCAGCATATTCAAGACTCTGCTAACTTTATGGTGGAGGCCATAAAGGACATTGGTATGCTCAACGCACGCACCACTGCCATAGCAGTGTCAGCACGCAGGGGCCTGTGGCTACACCAGTGGACTGCGGATGCGGCTTCCAGGAAAGGCGTGGAAAACCTACCATTCACAGGTGAGGCCCTTTTTGGAGATGAACTGGATAAGTGAATATCCAAGGCTACGGCGGATAAGTCTACGTACCTTCCTTCCGTAGCACCCCAAGCTAGGAAAACCTACTCTGCTCCAACTCTGCAGTCCTTTTGGACAGCGAAATTCAAAGGCAAATCCAAAGGTTCTTCTGCAGCCTTCACAGGTAATAGAGGTAAACCCAGAAAACCAGCAGCTGCAGGTTCTCAAGAACAGACCTCCGGGTCTTCTTCCTCAAAGCCTTCAGCATGACGGTGGCCCGCACTGCCTGGAAGACAGGCAGGTGGGAGCTCGGTTACCTTATTTCAGACACATTTTGGCAACATCTTGTCAGGATCCCTGGGTCACAGACCTTATCACCCAGGGATACAGACTGGAGTTTTAGGAACTCCCACCTCACAGATTCTTCAAATCAGGCTTCCCAGGTTCTCCGGAAGCAAGTACGACTTTACAGGCAGCAATTCAAAAACTGGTACAGACTCAGATGATAGTCCCAGTTCCACTTCAACTACACAACAAGGGTTATTACTCCAACCTGTTTGTGGTACCGAAACCAGACGGTTCGGTAAGGCCCATTTTAAACCTCAAATCACTGAACCCGTATTTAAGGGTGATCAAGTTCAAGATGGAGTCTCTGAGAGCGGTGATCTCAGGTCTAGAGGAGGAGGAATTACTGGTGTCTCTGGACATCAAGGATATGTACCTTCATATTCCAATTAGGCCGCCTCATCAGGCTTATCTACGGTTTGCACTACAGGACTGTCACTACCAGTTTCAGGCCCTGCCATTTGGCCTCTCCATGGCACCAAGGGTATTCACAAAGGTAATGGCAGAGATGATGATTCTCCTCCGCAAGCAGGGAGTAAACATAATACTGTACCGTGCTGATAAAAGCGCCTTCCGGGGAGAGGTTGTTGGACAGCATTGCCATCTCAACCCGACTACTTCAGGATCACGGATGGATTCTGAACCTACCAAAATCCCACCTGGAACCAACAGGGAGGCTTCTGTTCCTGGGGATGATACTGGATACGGAGGAACAGAAGGTATTCCTTCCATTGGAAAAGGCATTGGTAATCCAGTTGATGGTGCAGGATGTTCTAAATACTGTACAGCCCGGATATCGGTGCATTTATGCATTCGCCTTCTGGGGAAGATGGTCACCTCTTACGAGGCTGTGCAGTATGGAAGGTTTCATGCGAGGCCCTTCGAGATGGATCTGCTGGACAAATGGTCCGGATCGCATCTTCACATGCACCAGAGGATACGTCTGTCGCCAAAAGCCAGGATTTCTCTTCTGTGGTGGCTTCAGACTTCTCACCTGACCGAGAGTTCGGGATTCAAAATTGAATTCTGCTAACCACAGACGCAAGCCTCAGAGGTTGGGGAGAGATCACCCAAAGGGAACAATTCCAAGGAAAATGGTCAAGTCAGGAAGCCATTCTTCCAATCAACATTCTGGAACTAAGGGCCATATACAATGCCCTTCTACAGACAACGCATCTTCTTCAAGATCAAGCCATTCAGGTTCAGTCGGACAATGTGACGGCAGTAACGTACATAAACCAACAGGGCGGTACGAAGAGCAGAGCAGCAATGTCAGAGGTAATAAGAATTCTTCTCTGGGCAGAAACACACGCGGTGGCGCTGTTGGCAATCTTCATTCCGGGAGTAGACAACTGGGAAGCGGACTTCCTCAGCAGACACGACCTCCACCCGGGAGAATGCGGCCTTCACCTGCAGGTGTTCGAGTCCTTATCACGTCGGTGGGGAATTCCATGATGGCCTCTCGTCTCAACAAGAAGCTAAAGCGGTATTGTTCCAGGTCGAGGGACCCGAAAGCAAAGGCGGTGGATGCTCTGGTGACTCCATGGGTTTACCAGATGGTTTACGTGTTTCCACCTCTTCCACTGATCCCAAGAATTCTCAAAAGAATAAAAAGGGAAACGTTTCAAGCAATTCTCATTGCTCCGGATTGGCCAAGACGGGCCTGGTATGCGGATCTACTGGAGATGCTCCTACAGGACTTGTGGCCTCTACCTCTTCGAGAGGATCTTCTACAACAGGGGCCATTCGTCTATCAAGACTTACCACGGCTACGTTTGACAGCATGGAAGTTGAGCGTCAAAATTTTAGCCCGGAAAGGCATTCCGGGCAAGGTTATTCCAACCCTGATCCAAGGCAGAAAAGGGGTAACTTCTATACTTTACCACCGTATTTGGAAAAAATATTTCTCGTGGTGTGAAAACAGGAAATTTCCTGCAGTGGAATTTCAGCTGGGACGTTTTCTCCTTTTTCTACAGTTGGGTGTTGATATAGGTCTATGTTTGGGCTCCTTGAAGGTCCAGATTTCGGCCTTATCCATTTTCTTCCAGAAACAATTGGCTTTCCTCCCTGAGGTTCAGACGTTCTTGAAGGGGGTTTTGCACATCCAACCGCCCTTTGTGCCTCCCACAGCACCATGGGATCTTAACGTGGTGTTGCAGTTCCTACAATCGGAATGGTTTGAGCCTTTACAGGAGGTTGACATAAAGTTTCTTACGTGGAAGACCGTTACACTGTTGGCCTTAGCTTCTGCAAGGCGTGTGTCGGAACTGGGGGCGTTGTCTCACAAAAGCTCTTATTTGATTTTTCATGAAGATAGAGCTGAATTCAGAACTCGTCAGCAATTTCTTCCTAAGGTGGTGTCTGTGTTTCATATCAACCAACCTATTGTGGTTCCGGTGCTTACTGACACCTCTGCTACCTCAAAGTCCTTGGATGTTGTGAGGGCTTTGAAGATCTATGTGAAGCGGACAGCTCGTCACAGGAAATTTGACTCGCTGTTTGTTCTCTATGATCCCAAGAAAATTGGATGCCCTGCTTCAAAGCAGTCTATTGCGCACTGGATCAGGCTTACTATCCAACATGCTTATTCATCGGCAGGATTGCCGGTTCCTAAAGTACAGGCCCACTCTACTAGGTCGGTGGGTTCTTCCTGGGCGTCTGCCCGGGGTGTCTCGTCTTTACAGCTCTGCCAAGCAGTTACTTGGTCGGGTTCGAACACGTTTGCTAAGTTCTAGAAGTTCGATACTTTGGCCTCTGAGGACCTTCAGTTTGGTCAATCAGTTCTGCAGGAACCTCAGCACTCTCCCATCTGGTTTGGGAGCTTTGGTACATCCCCATGGTACTAATGTGGACCTCAGTATCCTCTAGGAAGTAAGAGAAAATAGGATTTTAATTAACTACCGGTAAATCCTTTTCTCGTAGTCCGTAGAGGATACTGGTCGCCCGCCCAGTGCTTTGTTTTTCCTGCACTGTTACTTTAAGTAATGTTGTTGGTTCAGCTGTTGCTGTTCAAGTTTGGTTAGCATGGCTTTCCTCTTGTTTGTGTGTGCTAGTTCGAATCTCACCACTGTTCTGTTACATCCTTCCTCAGGATATGTCCGTCTCCTTGAGCACAGTTTCTAGACTGAGTCAGGTAGGAGGGGCATAGAGGGAGGAGCCAGTGCACCCTATTGATTTCTTAAAGTGCCCAAGGCTCCAAGTGGACCCATCTATACCCCATGGTACTAATGTGGACCCCAGTATCTTCAACGGACTACGAGAAAAGGATTTACCGGTAGGTAATTAAAATCATATTTTTTAATATCCTTATTTAATGCAATTTTGGTTACTATAAATATAACATGGGAATGAACTCACACGTACCAAATATTGATATAGAAAGAAAGCTCTTGCAAGCATGGCCTTCTTCCCTCTGAATACATATGAAATGCCAGTGGATGGGATGCCGGCAGCCATATGACCGACACTGGCATCCCGATGCAGAGAATCCTGAAAAGAGGTTGGGTAAGCGGGTAACTATGCTATGTTTAACCTCCCCCTTACCCACCTAACCCTAACCCTCCCTTCCCTCAGCCTAACAATAACCTTCCCATCCTGCAGCCTAACCCTGACCCTGGTGGTGCCTAAAACTAACTTCCCCCTCCTGCAGCATAATCCTAACTGTCCCTTCCCTGCAGTCTAATCCTAAACCCCTCCGTTAATGCCTAACCCCCCCTCCCCCCGCAGCCTAAATCTAATCACGCTTCAACCCCTACGGCACTTGTGCTCCTGGTGCGGGCATTTTGATTCATGACGGATGCCGGTGTCAGCATTCCAAGCAGTGTCAGGATTCTGGCATCAGGATTCTGACTGCCAGGATCCCGAATGCTGGTTTCCTGAATGGGGATCCCTCATGTGCTTTCCTTCTCTTACACCATCATCTACTCCAGGCCTGGCCAACCTGTGGCTCTCCAGATGTTGTGAAACTACACATCCCAGCATGCCCTGTCACAGTTATAGCTTTCCCTAATAGCAAAACTGTGGCAAAGCATGATGGGACTTGTAGTTTTGCAACAGCTGGAGAGCCACAGGTTGGCCAGGCCTGATCTACTCCATACTCCTACAACGCCACCCAGGGCCGTAACTAGGTCTGTGCCGATGGTGCCTTGCCCACAGCGCAACTGCACTGAAGGCGCACCATCAGGCAGCACACCCCCACATAGTGTGTGAGGGAGTAGTGAAAGTTATGCTATCCGCCGGCGCCTGTGTCCCGCTGTCGCCTCTGTAAGGGACGGGGAGCGGTGGCATAGGTGCCATTTGGTGTTACACAGCACAGTCCCCCATGCGGTAATTCTGCCGGTGAGACCTGCCATCACTGCAAAGGAGATGGATCACTACTGAAGCAGTCAGCTGCCGTATATGAGCTGCCGCTACCTCTGTTAATTCCTCCTGTGAGATCCGCCGCCACTGCATGTGCAAAGGAGAGGGAGCGCTACTGAAGCCGCCTGCTGCCGTATATGACCTGCCTCTGCTGATGCCGTCTGTTAGACTCACCGCCGCATCAGCAATGGAGTAGGAGTGGGAGCGCCTGTAGAACAGGTCTGTGCCTGTCAGGTTGCCGGATCGTCCCCCACAGGTGACAAAACACACACGCACACTCTCCCTGTCTAATGTGATACACACACACACACACTCCCTGCCTAATGTGAAACACACACACACACACACTCGCCTAATGTGACACACACACATTTCCCTGCCTAATGTGAAAAAGAGGACTCTACCTGCCTAATGTGTAAAAAGGGGCTCTACCTGCCTAATCTGTAAAAGAGGACTCTACCTGCCTAATGTGTAAAAGGGGACTCTACCTGCCGTACTATGTTAGAGGGGGGGACTCTGCCTGCCGTAATGTGTAAAAGGGGACTCTACATGCCGTACTGTGTAAAAGGGAGCTATGTGGCCACGCCCCTTCAACCATGAAGCCACGCCCTATATTTTTGGAGCATTGCCCCTGTTTTATATTTGGAGGGGGGGGGGGCGCCGTTGTTGTTTCTTGCACACAGTGCTAAAATATCTAGCTACAGCACTGACTGATGCTTATTTCTGTGACATGACCGCTGATGCAGAGATGTTTATATACCATGTACTTGTTCAACATTGTCTGTACTGTAAGTCATTGTTTGCCTGTATTGCTCCTTTGTTTATGTACTTTGTTAGGTGCTGCGGAACCCTTGGTGCCCCCATATAAATAAAGTATAATAATAAAATAATAATAATAGCATCTTTTGGGAATGGGACCATTTAAGAACTTCTTCCAGATATTTCAGAAAGGTATAGTTATGTGAAGCTCAGGAATGGAAAGTATTCTATTCAACTGGCACTCAGCACGCAGGCCTCATATATACTACAGCTCCCAGCTGTCCTGACCCCTAATCCCGCACCTGTACTGCTCTCTACCTCATAGTACAGTATGCATGGGCGAAAGGTGGGCTGTTTGGAGCAGGGTGACCTGCCCATGACTCTGCCCAGCCATACTGATGGAAATTACTAAAGTCTTTCTTCCTGTCTACACCTCAATTGTATATTTGACAGGAGAGTGATTCAAGTGATATGGCGTACAGGGAGTATAAGCAAGCAAGCAAAGAGAAACCAGAGCATGCAAGTAGGTTAGTATGTGCCTCAGACTGTCCCCCAAGGAGTGGGCTAAGGCATTGGCCACATTTTAAGTCTCCCCAGCACCTTGATGTGTTTTTGCATTTCAAATGTGTGTTTGAAATGCCACCAATTATCAGACAAGTCTCTGGCAGAATTTACTGCAGAATGCATTTTGTTCTGCAGTTTGTGACTAGATAACAGTACAACATCTTCACAATGTCTGTAAAGCTCGGATATTCACCTGTCAAAAAAGCCCAGGGGTATATAGACATCACTAAAACAACTGTGGTTAAGTAACTCTGCTTTTCCCATACCATGTTGGGGTGCAAGTACTGTATTTACAGGTCACGTGGCCTATATAAATGCTAAACTGTACATGTATCAGATGCAAATTTTGTGCATCTTTAAGATGAAAGCCAGCAGAAATATGTGCTGTAAATGTCATTAAATGTAATTTATTGCCATGGGTGTGTGATTTACACTTAATGGTCCTTTTAGAAAAACAGTTTTACTTTGAAGTGGCCTAAATCCTTCTGCAGTTACTGGTCACTGAGCCACGTCACCACCTGTCTGACACATTGCTGGTTCTCCTTATTATTATTATTATTATTATTATTATAATCATCATTATTATTATTATCATTCAGTGCCATAATGCTAAAGCAATACACAACAACACATATTAGTACAGTTGTGAAAAGAAATTATCTGGGCGTGTTCCAGTTTAATTTTTCATGCAGTTTATTTTGTATTAGACAGAACAGTACATACATTAGGTAACCCATGATATAAGAATAGACAGCATTTAAATAATCCTGAAAAAGAACAGGTTAGTGTAACCGCACATTCTTTGCACGATGGTGTGTTGTGCACTGCAATAGTTCTACAAACGGGGTGGAGCTGTTTAGACAGCCAGAGATGCGTAAACCTGCTCATCTACCAGGATTGTGTCTGTGCATGGCAGGGAAGCGGATGCACCTGTTACACAGCATTGTGGGATGGCTGGAAACAAACAGTCTATTTATCTCTCTCCAGCTACTGCTCGCCTTAACCTTTTCTTACCCCGGACACCTGCACAGCTGTTTTGTGACTGCAAGAGCAATGATTCATAGTAACATAGTATCTAAGGTTGAAAAAAGACAATTGTCCATCGAGTTCAACCTATTTGTGGTCTCCTATGCAGGATTATTTGGTCTAAAATTTTGACTGATGCAGATGTCTGCCGTTGCGTTTTATCCCTCTTTTTATAGTAACTATAGTGAGTGACTATGCACCATTACATTCTCTCCAAGTCTATTTACTAATTTTGGTTTCATTATTGTTAAATTGCCTATAAAGAAACACCTATCTCTTGTATGCTGGTTTTCTCTGTCTGAATTAACTTTCTAAAGGCTCTTGCACACAAGTGCTATTTTGCTGTCAATTATTCACTCAAAATGTGCCAAGCACTGAAGTACTGTAGTACACCAAAGAGGAAATGTATCAGACGTTGGAGAGAGATAAAGAGGAGAGAGATAAAGTACCAACCAATCAGCTCCTAACTGCCCTTTTTCAAACACAGCCAGTTAAATAGCAGTTATAAGCTGATTGGCTGGTACTGTACTTTATCTCTCTATTTTATCTATTGCCATTTTTTTATACATCTCCCCCCAAGAATGTTTGTTAATATACAAGTCAGTACATTTCATAATTACAGGCAAAACTCTCACATAAGAACTTTTGTATGAGCCATTGAATATTAATTTGTGTTGACTTTATCAACATTACATTACTTATACTCATAATACTTTGAATGCCTTTTCACTAAAAAAGGCAATTGGTCCAAGGGCCTATTTATACATATAAAACCTACAAAGTACCTATGTTATTATATACATATTTTATTTCACATTTCTTCATTTGGGGACTAATACGAAAGAACCTGACTAAGAATAATGCACATTATGAATAGACATCTGATTTCTCTGTGTGGGGTAGATTTACTAATACCCCTTTGCCACTGGCAAGAAAATCCCAGGTTATTGCATGTGAATCCGGAATTTCTGGGGTCACTGTGCAGTGTAAACAGATAAGCTGGGTAGATGCGACCCAGGACCCGTTTACTGCATTGGAAGAGCCAGCGCTAGGAGATGATCACTACAGTTTATGTCCATCTGCTTTATTATGGTTTTGTGGTGGGGGGTTTTCCCATGGAATTTTGCCCAAAACCACCGTAAAACTGCTTCATCTGTCTGACCAATCAGAAGGAGAAATCATGAGGGAAATCATTGTTTATTGAATAAGGATACAGATAACATTGATAATTCTCGTATGATGTAAATATTATTCTTTTTAAATATTAAGGGAAAATTATTGTTAACTCATATTAAAACAGCAATTTTATTTATTAATTATATTTAAGAGGCAATATTAATGACAACAAATATAGAAAATCATTGTTATTCATATTTTATATTTATATCTACTTGAATATTTATCCACTTATTTTACATAGTGCCAAGTACTTTATCTCTATCTTTTTTATTGTGAAAATTCCTCTACAATGAAGTTGTACTAGGTAACATTCGACTACCATGTACTGAAGTGCTTTTTAGCATAGTCAATTTCTATTTTAGTTTGTAATATTCATTAATTGTTTATTGGTGTTTCTTTTTTTTATTATTATGACGGGGGAAGGAATTTATTACTACATAGCTATATAAATGGTGCCCACTTCATAAAATAATATATACTTCTCCTGTCATAAATAAACATTTTTAAACACCAATTCGCAATTAATATTACTTCTTGAATAGAATCTGTCACAGCTGTGGTTATTTGTGAATCCGGTCTAGGTCTCTGGGTCTGGACTTGAGAGTTGTGGACAGAATTGTGCAGGCTTAAGATATGATCTCCCCATGCAGACGTGGCAGTTGGCTGAGGAATGAAAGAGAGGAAGTGACCAGCTATTTGGGTACTGCAACACTGTGGCGTGAACCACCAGTGCAATACGTAGCTGGATGGTCACTGAGAATGGAAAGTCTATGAAGACTAGCAGTGGGAATGCTGGGAGTCACCAGCAAACAGATTTGCAAAGGCTGGGTGGAACCAGCATGGCAGGTTTTCCAGATACTGGATGAAACCAGCGAAGTAGATTTGCAGAAGGCTGGGCGGAAGCACAGCAGGTTTTCCAGATGTTGGGATTGGTTTTCCAACAAGGCAGGTTTTCCAGATGTTGGGATTGGCTTTCCGACGAGGCAGGTTTTCCAGATGGCGGGATTGGCTTTCCGACGAGGCAGGTTTTCCAGATGGCGGGATTGGCTTTCCGACGAGGCAGGTTTTCCAGATGACGGGATTGGCTTTCCGATGAGGCAGGTTTTCCAGAGGTCGGGATTGGCTTTCCGACGAGGCAGGTTTTCCAGATGGCGGGATTGGCTTTCCGACGAGACAGGTTTTCCAGATGTCAGGATTGGCTTTCCGACGAGGCAGGTTTTCCAGATGTCGGGATTGGCTTTCCGACGAGGCAGGTTTTCCAGATGTCGGGATTGGCTTTCCAACAAGGCAGGTTTTCTAGATGTCGGGATTGGCTTTCTGACAAGGTAGGAGTTCAGAAGGCTGGATGGAACCAGCAAGGCAGGAGTTAAGAATGCTGGACGGAACCAGAAAGGCGTAGATGCCGCAATGGAATGCAGAAAATTCTTTAGGTGCACTGGGATAGCACACCAGTGCACTTGGACATGCTGTGATGGAAATAGCGGTATGGCCCTTTAATATCAGCCAGAGAGTCAGGTAGTGCTGTGATGGTAATAGCACTCTGTCTGATACAGCTGAAGATGCAGGAGCTCTCTACAGACTGAGAGACAACAAATAAATATGAGACTGCGCTTTGACTTAAAAATATATTTATATATTAATACATTAAAATAAGAATTTACTTACCGATAATTCTATTTCTCGTAGTCCGTAGTGGATGCTGGGGACTCCGTCAGGACCATGGGGAATAGCGGGCTCCGCAGGAGACAGGGCACATCTAAAAAAGCTTTTAGGTCACATGGTGTGTACTGGCTCCTCCCCCTATGACCCTCCTCCAAGCCTCAGTTAGGTACTGTGCCCGGACGAGCGTACACAATAAGGAAGGATCTTGAATCCCGGGTAAGACTCATACCAGCCACACCAATCACACCGTACAACTTGTGATCTGAACCCAGTTAACAGTATGATAACAAAACGAAGTAGCCTCCGAAAAGATGGCTCACAACAATAGTAATAACCCGATTTTTGTAACAATAACTATGTACAAGCATTGCAGACAATCCGCACTTGGGATGGGCGCCCAGCATCCACTACGGACTACGAGAAATAGAATTATCGGTAAGTAAATTCTTATTTTCTCTAACGTCCTAGTGGATGCTGGGGACTCCGTCAGGACCATGGGGATTATACCAAAGCTCCCAAACGGGCGGGAGAGTGCGGATGACTCTGCAGCACCGAATGAGAGAACTCCAGGTCCTCCTTAGCCAGAGTATCAAAATTTGTAAAATTTTACAAACGTGTTTTCCCCTGACCACGTAGCTGCTCGGCAAAGTTGTAATGCCGAGACTCCTCGGCAGCCGCCCAGGATGAGCCCACCTTCCTTGTGGAATGGGCATCTACATATTTCGTCTGTGGCAGGCCTGCCACAGAATGTGCAAGCTGAATTGTACTACAAATCCAGCGTGCAATAGACTGCTTAGAAGCATGAGCACCCAGCTTGTTGGGTGTATACAGTATAAACAGCAAGTCAGACTTTCTGACTCCAGCCGTCCTAACTATATATATATATATATATATATATATATTTTTAGGGCCCTGACCACGTCTAGTAACTTGGAGTCCTCCAAGTCCCTAGTAGCCGCAGGCACCACAAGAGGTTGTTTCAGGTGAAAACGCTGACACCCCTTTATGAAGAAACTGGAGACGAGTCCCAGTTCTGTCCTGTTCAAATGGAAAATTTTAATATGGGCTTTTGTAAGACAAAGCCGCCCATTCTGACAATCGCCTGGCCGAGGCCAGGGCTAACAACATGGTCACTTCCCATGTGAGATATTTGTCAACAGCATGGTCACTTTCCATGTGAGATATTTCAAATCCACAGATTTGAGCGGTTCAAACCAATATGATTTTAAGAAATCCCAACACTATGTTGAGATCTCACGGTGCCCCTAGGGGCACAAAAAAGCTGTATATGCAATACATCCTTTACAATCTGGACTTCAGGAACTGAAGTCAATTCTTTCTGGAAGAAAATCTACAGGGCCGAAATTTAAATGTTAATGAACCCCAATTTGAGGTCCAAAACACTCCTGTTTTCAGGAAGTGTAGAAATCGACCTAGTTGAATTTCCGTCGTGGAGCCTTCCTGGCCTCACCCACGCAACATATTTTCACCACATGTGGTGATGACGTTGTGCGGTCACCTCCTTCCTGGCTTTGACCAGGGTAGGTATGACCTCTTATGGAATGCCTTTTCCCCTCAGGATCCGGCATTCAACCGCCATGCCGTCAAACGCAGCCGCGGTAAGTCTTGGAATAGACATGGTACTTGCTGAATCAAGTCCCTTCTTAGCTCCCCAGGCCCTTAGTCCTCTGTGAGCATTTCTTGAAGTTCCGGGTACCAAGTCCCTCTTGGCCAATCCGGAGCCACTAGTATAGTTCATACTCCTCTATGTCTTATAATTCTCAATACCCTGGTTATGAGAAACAGAGGAGGGAACACATACACAGACTGGTACACCCACGGTGTTACCAGAACATCCACAGCTATCGCCTGAAGGTCTCATGACCTGGCGGAATACCTGTCCCGTTTTTTGTTCGGGCGGGACGCCATCATGTCCACCTTTGGTCTTTGCCAACGGTCCACAATCATGTTGAAAAACTTCCCTATGAAGTTTCCACTCTCCCGGGTGGAGGTCATGCCTGCTGAGGAAGTCTGCTTCCCAGTCGTCCACTCCCGGAAAGAACACTGCTGACAGTGCTATCACATGATTTTCCGCCTAGCGAAAAATCCTTGCAGTTTTCACTGCCCTCCTGCTTCTTGTGCCGCCCTTCTGTTTACGTGGGCGACTGCCGTGATGTTATCCCACTGGATCAATACCGGCTGACCTTGAAGCAGAGGTCTAGCTAAGTTTAGAGCATTATAAAATTGCTCTAAGCTTATTTATGCGGAGAGAATTCTCCAGACTTAATCACACTTCCCTGGAAATTTTTTCCCTGTGTGACTGTTCCCCAGCCTCTCAGGCTGGCCTCCGTGGTCACCGGCATCCAATCCTGAATGCCGAATCTGCGGCCCTCTAGAAGATGAGCACTCTGTAATCACCACAGGAGAGACACCCTTTTCCTTGGATATAGGGTTATCCGCTGATGCATCTGAGGATGCGATCCGGACCATTTGTCCAGCAGATCCCACTGAAGAGTTCTTGCGGGAAATCTGCCGAATGGAATTGCTTCGTAATAAGCCACCATTTTTACCAGGACTCTTGTGCAATGATGCACTGACACTTTTCCTGGTTTTAGGAGGATCCCGATTAGCTCGGATAACTCCCTGGTTTTCTCCACTGGGAGAAACACGTTTTTCTGGACTGTGTCCAGAATCTTCCCTAGGAACAGTAGACGTGTCGTCGGAAAAAGCTGCGATTTTGGAATATTTAGAATCCACTCGTGCTGTCGTAGAACTACTTAAGATAGTGCTACTCCGACCTCCAACTGTTCTCTGGACCTTGCCCTTATCAGGAAAGCGTCCATGTTTCTTTTAAGAAAAATCCTCATTCCGGCCATTACCTTGGTAAAGACCCGGGGCGCCGTGGACAATCCAAACGGCAGCGTCTGAACTGATAGTGACAGTTCTGTACCAGGAACCTGAAGTACCCTTGGTGAGAAGGGCAAATTTGGACCTGTAGGTAAACGTCCCTGATATCCAGTGACATCATATCGTCCCCTTCTACCTGGTTCGCTATCACTGCTCCGAGTGACTCCATCTTGATTTGAACGCTTGTATGTAAGTGTTCAAATATTTCAGATCTCACCGAGCCGGTTGGCTTCAGTACCACAATATAGTGTGGAATACTACCCCCTTCCTTGTTGTAAGAAGGGTACTTTGATTATCACCTGCTGGGATTACAGCCTGTGAATTGTGTGAGGGGGAGACGTCTCGAATTTCCAATGTACACCTGGGATATTACATGTAGGATCCCGGAGTTCCCTTGCGAGTGTTGCTGAAACTCTTGAGATGACCCCCTACCGCACCTGAGTCCGCTTGTACGGCCCCAGCGTTATGCTGCGGACTTGGCAGAAGCCGTGAGGAGCTTCTGTTCCTGGGAATGAGCTGCTTGCTGCAGTCTTCTTCCCTTTCCTCTCCCCCTGGGCAGATATGACTTGCCTTCGCCCGCCTGCCCGTATGGGGACGAAAGGACTGAGACTGAAAAGACTGTGTCCTTTTCTGCCAATATGTGACTCGGGGTAACAAAAGGTGGATTTTTCAGCTGTTGCCATGGCCACCAGGTCCAATGGACCGCCCCTTTATACGGCAATACTTCCATATGCCGTCTGGAATCTGCCTCACCTGACCACTGTCGTGTCTTCGTCTGGCAGATATGTACATCACATTTACTCTTGATGCCAGAATGCAAATATGCCTCTGCGCATCACACATATATAGAAATGCATCCTTAAAATGCTCTATAGACAATAAAATCCTGTCCCTGTCAAGGGTATCAAAATTTTCAGTCAGGAAATCCGACCAAGCCCCCTCAGCGCTGCACATCCAGGCTGAGGCGATTGCTGGTCGTAGTATAACACCAGTATGTGTGTATATACTGTTATGATATTTTCCAGCTTCCTATCAGCTGGCTCCTTGAGGGCGGCCGTATCTGGAAACGGTAACGCCATGTTTTTTATAAGCGTGTGAGCGCCTTGTCCACCCTAAGGTGTGTTTTCCAACTCGCCCTTACTACTGGCGGGAAAAAAGGGTATACCGCCCATAACTTTCTGTCGGAGGAACCCCACGTATCATCACACACTTCATTTAATTTATCTGATTCAGGCAAAACTACAAGTAGTTTATTCCCACCCTACAAAATACCCTTATTTGTGGTACTTGTGGTATCAGAAATACGTAACACCTCCTTCATTGCCCTTAACATGTAACTTGTGGCCCTAAAGGAAAAATACGTTTGTTTCTTCACCGTCGACACTGGGGTCAGTGTCCGTGTCAGTGTCTGTCGACCGACTGAGGTAAATGGGCGTTTTTACAAGCCCCTGACGGTGTCTGAGACGCCTGGACCGATACTAATTTGTCCGCCGGCTGTCTCATGTCGTCAACCGGCTTGCAGCGTGTTGACATTATCACGTAATTCCATAAGTAAGCCATCCATTCTGGTGTCGACTCCCTAGAGAGTGACATCACCATTACAGGCAATTTTCTCCGTCTCCTCACCAACATTTTCCTCATACATGTCGACACACACGTACCGACCTACAGCACACACATACAGGGAATGCTCTGATAGAGGACAGGACCCACTAGCCCTTTGGGGAGACAGAGGGAGAGTTTGCCAGCACACACCAAAAGCGCCATAATGTATATAACAACCCTAGAAGGTGTTGTTTCTATATATGGGCTCTTAATATATAATTATATCGCCAATTTATGCCCCCCTTCTCTTTAACCCTGTTTCTGTAGTGCAGGGGAGAGTGGGAGCCTTCCTCACCAGCGGAGCTGGTCAGGAAAATGGCGCTGAGTGCTGAGGAGAATAAGCTCCGCCCCTTTCACGGCGGGCTTTTCTCCCGGTTATTAGGAAAACTGGCCTGAGTTAAATACATACATATAGCCTTAATGGCTATATGTGATGTATTTATTTGCCTCTAAGGTAATCTATATTGCTGCCCAGGGCGCCCCCAGCAGCGCCCTGCACCCTCCGTGACCGAGATCAGTGAGCCGTGTAGCAACAATGGCGCACAGCTGCAGTGCTGTGCGCTACCTTCATGAAGACTGAGGAGTCTTCTGCCGCCTGTTTCCGGACCTCCGTTCTGCCGTTCTTCAGCGTCTGTAAGGGGGATCGGCGGCGCGGCTCCGGGACGAACCCCAGGCTGACCTGTGTTCCGACTCCCTCTGGAGCTCAGTGTCCAGTAGCCTAAGACTTCAATCCTCCTGCACGCAGGTGAGTTGCAAGTCTCTCCCCTAAGTCCCTCGTTGCAGTGATCCTGTCGCCAGCAGGAATCACTGATTAGAAACCTAAAAAAAAACTTTTCTAAACAGCTCTTTAAGAGAGCCACCTAGATTGCACCCTCTCGGACGGGCACAAAAACCTAACTGAGGCTTGGAGGAGGGTCATAGGGGGAGGAGCCAGTACACACCATGTGACCTAAAAGCTTTTTTAGATGTGCCCTGTCTCCTGCGGAGCCCGCTATTCCCCATGGTCCTGACGGAGTCCCCAGCATCCACTAGGACGTTAGAGAAAAATGCACTACAATGCATAGATACTGGCCAGTATCCTAATACACATATATTACATATAAATATTTTATATAGTATAACACCACTACAGCAATATATTCCAAATCGTCCTATAATAGGATAATATATTAGTTGCAGTACCGAATGAGATTTCAATGAAAAAGTTAAGCCGGAGTTAGCCTCAAAAAAATAAATGAGCACACTTTGTACCACACCAAAGCTTTTCCTACGATGTTAATGCTTTTTCCAATGGTTAGTATTGAGAGCTTAAAGATTCATGCAATAAGCACATGTATAAACTTTCATATAAGGGGTCAGTACCCAGCAGATATAGTTAAAAAGCACCCTGCCATGCAGTCACTGACAATGTCTCTCCAAATGATGATGTAGACAAGCAGCTGTATTGAGAGCTCAAAGTTCATGCAATAAGCACATGCATACACTCCAATGTAGGTTTAATAACCAGCAGAGATTTATAGAAAGCACCATGCACTGCAGTCGCTGACAATGACTCTCCCAGTGATGTAATAATCAAACAGCTGTATTTAAAAGCTCAAAACTCATGCAATATGCACATGCAGAGACTCCAGCAGACAGGGTCAGACGCCAGCAGATATATTAGAAAACATTTTGCGGTGTATTCATTAACAATACCTGTTATCTTTCAGCAAGCAGCTTTTATCCTAAGCTTGTCTCACTGGTAGGTATTTCTGCTAGCTCCTTCCCCGAAGCAATAGGGTCTGCTGATGATAGCTGTGGCCGGCCGGCTCCAGAGTTTTTGACACAGGCAGAGAATGCTGCAGTGTTTGCACTAGTGTCCTGTCCCAAATGCATTTCTCCGCCTCCAAGTGGGTGTCGGCAGCTTCCTCAATGGTAGAAGATAGACAACAAAGCACTGACAGCTTGCCAGTGCTGGGACTTGGAACTTATACCCCTTGCTCACTGCTGAATGAATGAGGGAGTCACATGATGAGGAAGTGATTCCAGATTGGGCCCAGGAAGGTCAGTTTACCAGGAACTGTCATGGTGACGTCCATAGCTGGTTTTGGAGGGAACTCCGGCGTGGTGTAGTTTGCAGAGATAGTAATGGCCGCAGGCCTGAGAGCACAGGGAATTGTATCTGGTGACCACTGGACTTGTGGATGCTGGCACGGAAGCATAGGACAGCATAAGGAGACTTGCTGAATTCAGCATTCACACAGAAGGTTAATCAACACAAGTGAAGCTCATTACCAAGTCTAACTTTCCAGAGATAGAACTCAGCACTCAGGGAACTCATGGTACTGATGAGCTGTTTATATCAGACAGCAGAAAACACACAGGATATACTGTAGGACAGATGGCAGAAGTCACCAAATGATATGATTTTAGTCAGGATTGTGACAGAATCAATACATAATTTTGATCTCATAATACAACTATTTAACTTATTTTACACAGAGCCAAGTATTTTATCTCAATTTTTTTTATTGCAATTAATATTGCCTCTTGAATATAATTAATAAATAATATTGATCTCATAATAAAATCAAACAATAATTTCCCCCTTAATATAGAGTAGTATTTCCCTCTTAAGAGAATTATCAGTGTTATCTGTCTCCTTATTCAATATATATAATGATTGCCCTCATTATCAGGGGTATATTTACTAATGGTTGATTTTGATTGATTTTTAAATCAATGAAAATCTATCTAAATCAACATTGTGTTTCAGAGGCTAAAACACACGTTTATTAGTACACAGTTTTTGGAATTCATTTTTTAAATGTTAATACAGTAAATTTGTCTTATAATAATAATGATAATAATTTTATTTATGTTTTCCCCAGCAGAACTCAGTCGTTTTAAAGACATAAAAAAATAAATAAATAAACAACGCAATTTACAAAGGACTTTGTATTACATCAAGTAGAAAACCACACAGAAAAAAAAAAGCCTGGGGAACAGTTACGAGCCACCGGGGTTCCTCCCTCTGTCAGGTCCCAGTCGTTACTAGGCAACCAGGACATCACAGCACTTCCGCCCGGCAATCCCCACCAGGTGGCTAGCAACTGGGATGTCAGGCGGCTGTCTCCGGTTACAGGGGACGCTGCAGTAGCACGCGCAGCGCTGCAGCTGCACGGAGTTACTTAGTTAAGCTAACACTTCCAGGCTGGCTCCTCATTGGTTCAGCAACATGTTATAAGGCACTCAGCCCACTCCCAATACTGGTTACAGCTTGCACCTTGCAGTATAAGCCGCTGGTTCTTGTCTCCAGACCTTGCTAAATCCTGTGGATACTCTGCTGGATTTCCTGCTCGTTTCGTGTCCTGGTCTCTGCTCTGCCTGTACCTACCTCCAGCAAAGTGTGTTAACCCTTGATCTGCCACTCCAGTGTACCTGTTTTCAGTCCACAGAGATATACCCAGTGCTTAAAGTGGTCCTGGAGAGGTGGTGGAACTCACCCCTCCCCCACCCCCGAGCTGTAAAGAGATTGTGCGCGGCCTAGGCGCGCCGTGTGAAAAAAGGGGCGTGGTCCCAAAAAGAAAGGGGCGTGGTCATCCAATAGTATCCCCAATTTAAATTATTTAGAGCTGCCCCCAGTACAGATGTCCCCAGTTCAGATGCCTCTGTAGAAGCTGTCCCCAGTAGTTCATGCCCCCAGTAGAAGATGCCCCCTGTAGTTATGCCCCCAGTAGAAGATGCCCCCCTGCAGTTATGCCCCCAGTACAGATGCCCCCAGTAAAAGCTGCCCCCTGTAGTTATGCCCCCAGCAGAAGCTGCCCCCAGTACAGATGCCCCATGTAGTTATGCCCCCAGTACAGATGCCACCAGTAGAAGATGCCCCCAAGTAGCGCCACTTCACACACACATAAAAATAAAAGCCACACACAATACTCACCAGCCCCGCTCCTGCTTCCGGACCGCTGACCTCCGCCTGGCTGCCCGCTCCTCGGATCTATGGGAGAGACGTCATGACATCTCCCCCATAGCACCGCCACCGCCAGCCCAAACCAAAAAAATTTTGGTAAGCGAATATATATTTTGGCACCCCTGAGTGGAATATATAGGGGTGTGGTTTCATGGGAAAGAGGCGCGGCCACAGAATAGTACCAATTCACATTACATCGCACAGTAGCGTCCGTTAGTCATATTACACCACACAGTAGCGTCCGTTATTCACATTACACAGCACAGTAGTATGCAGGGTGTGACAGAGAAGCAGTGGGTGACAGGGAGAGGGTAACCGGGAGAAGGTGACAGGGAGAAGTTGGTAATAGGGAGAGGCTGAGGGTGATGGAGAGTGGGTGAAAGGGAAAGGTAGAGTGTGAAAATGAGAGGGTGATAAGCAGTGGGTGACCGGGACAGCCAGAAGGTGATGGGGAGGGGGCGACAAGCCGAGGGAGACTGGGAGATGGGGACAGGGAGAGGCATAGGGTGATGGGGAGAAGGTGACAAGCAGAGTGTTACAGGGAGAGGGTATCTGAGGTGTCTGTACGAGGGAGTAAAGGGGGTAAATTGGGTTGAAAGGGCTCACTGGGACATGACGGGAAAGTATTCGGGGAGAGACACGCAGAAAAAAAACAATGGCTGTTAACATGAGAGGAGAGAAGGAGTGAGAGACGGAAAGTGGAGAGGAAAGAGAGAACTTCTCTGACCTGCAGTAAGAGAGACGTTCATTTCTGGACACAGTGGAAGGCTCTGGAGAGCATAGTCCCATGGTCCCAGCACTGGCAGGCGATTGAATGTCCCTCGAGTCGGCCCTGCGTCGGAGGTCTGGCAAGTCAAACAGTATCAGGGAGGAGGGGAGGGGCCGCCTCCTGCTTTGTTATGACCCGCCGCAGCGTACCGCAAGCTCTGTAAAAAAAAAATTGAGCTGCCTGCGATGCGGGTGTGTGTGGCATCCCCGTGTCTGGCGGGCGGCTGCGGTGCTGTAGACAGTGAGTGGTGGTGACTCAGTGTCTGCAGTAGCGCCCTCTAAATTCTGGCGCTCCACGCGGCCGCGTACGCGTCGGGCCGGCCCTAGCCACCGCACAGCCGCACACAGCCGCACACAGTGGAAACCGGAGCTTAGAGTGAGCACCGGCTGCCGCTGAGGGAAAGGTGCGGGTGCCCGCTGGTAACACATCCTCAGAGGGCGCCCGGCATCCCCATGCGGCTCACATTCTGGGTTAGGTGAGCCGGAGGAGGCGGAATCCAATTGGAACTGACGGAACTGTGTTCCGCCCCGTTCCGGCTCACTTTAACCTCTGATTTTATCCCTGACACAGCTCTTTCCTTTCCTGACAGTTTATCCCACACACAGCTCTCCCCTCAACACGTATAATCCCACACACCATCCCCCCAGCACCTATAATCCCACACACAGCCCCCCCAGCACGTATAACACCACACACCATCCCCCCAGCACGTATAATCGCACACACAGCTCCCCCCAGCACGTATAATACCACACAACATCCCCCCAGCACGTATAATCCCACACACAGCTCCCCCCCAGCACATATAATACCACACAACATCCCCCCAGCACGTATAATCCCACACACAGCTCCCCCCCAGCACATATAATACCACACAACATCCCCCCAGCACGTATAATCCCACACACAGCTCCCCCCCAGCACGTATAATACCACACACCATCCCCCCAGCACGTATAATCGCACACACAGCTCCCCCCCAGCACGTATAATACCACACAACATCCCCCCAGCACGTATAATCCCACACACAGCTCCCCCCCCAGCACGTTTAATACCACACAACATCCCCCCAGCACGTATAATCCCACACACAGCTCCCCCCCCAGCACGTATAATACCACACACCATCCCCCCAGCACGTATAATCGCACACACAGCTCCCCCCCAGCACGCATAATACCACACAACATCCCCCCAGCACGTATAATCCCACACACAGCTCCCCCCCAGCACGTATAATACCACACAACATCCCCCCAGCACGTATAATCCCACACACAGCTCCCCCCCCAGCACGTATAATACCACACACCATCCCCCCAGCACGTATAATCGCACACACAGCTCCCCCCTAGCACGTATAATACCACACAACATCCCCCCAGCACGTATAATCCCACACACAGCTCCCCCCCAGCACATATAATACCACACAACATCCCCCCAGCACGTATAATCCCACACACAGCTCCCCCCCAGCACGTATAATACCACACAACATCCCCCCAGCACGTATAATCCCACACACAGCTCCCCCCCAGCACGTATAATACCACACAACATCCCCCCAGCACGTATAATCCCACACACAGCTCCCCCCCAGCACGTATAATACCACACAACATCCCCCCAGCACGTATAATCGCACACACAGCTGCCCCCAGCATGTATAATACCACACAACATCCCCCCAGCACGTATAATCGCACACACAGCTCCCCCCCCAGCACGTATAATACCACACAGCATCCCCCCAGCACGTGTAATCCCACACACAGCTCCCCCCCAGCACGTATAATACCACACGCCGTCCCCCTCAGCACGTATAATCCCCCACACAGCTCCCCCCCTTTCAGCACATATAACCCCACACACAGCTCCCCCAGCACATATAGTCCGACACACAGCTGTCCCCCGCAACACATATAATTCTGCAAACAGCCCACCCCCAGCACATATAATTCCACAGAGCTACCCCCTCATAACATAGTCCCACACACAGCCCCCCCAGCACATATAGTCCCATCCACAGCTCCCCCCAGCATTTATAGTCCAATACACAGCCCTCCCAGCACATATAGTCCTACACACAGCCCCATCCAGCACATATAACCCCCACTCACAGCCCCCCAGCACATATAGTCCCAAAAAAGACCCCCCCCCCCTTCCCCAGCACAGTAGATCCTTAGCATAACGACATCTCCCCCCCCCCCCCCGCCCCCCGCCCGGCAGGAGAGACAGGAATGCAGTGATAGCACTGCATGATTTCATTCCCGCCGCCGCGGCCAGCAGGAGCAGCGGGTACCTGTAGAGGCGGGGGCTAGGGAGCGAGACACTGTCGAGTGCTGCTGCCCGCCCACCCCATCTATTAAAGTCGGAGGCGTGGTGCCGCGCAGTGACTGTGACAGCGGGAACAGGCTAATCGAGCAGTGCAGCCTGTATAAAGTTCCCATGGCCGGGTAAAGTGGGCTGGAGGTGGCGGAACTGGTTCCGCCTCCCAATACAACAGACGGAACGCAGTTCCGCCCCGTTCCGGCCCACTTTAACCCCTGGATATACCAACTGCATTGCTCCCACATATCATCTGTACAGTGCCTGCAAATACTCTGCATAGTGCTCATATTCCATTCTGTGGTGCCTCACCTGCTCTGGCTGAGATCCTGACCCAGATCTGACCTTCCCTCTGTGATCCTGTGTGTGAACCTCCGTTTGTCTCTTGTGGTTTCTAGTCTATCTTGTGAGCCCCTACTGCTAGAGGTTTCAGGCGGCAACCCAGTGTACCAGTGTACGTGTCGTGTACACAGCTTTGAAAATTTTACATTTTGCAATTCTGCCCCTGAGTATATCATACCATCCAACTGTACCTTTTTGGCAGGTACAGTACCCTTTTTTTATGGTCAGTACCGATTTTTGGCTGTCCAAACTTCCTTTGAAAGTATAGGGAAAGGGGCATTGCCATGCGCCTTTACCCCATGGCTACGCCCCCTTTTTCAAATTTGTACCGATTTTTACGTGTAAATTGTTGGAGGGTATGGTATATGTTCACAGACATTCCTAACAAACCAGCTTTAGCAAAGTGTCCATAAATCATTTAAATTACATAAAAATTTACCAATACCTTGTAACCCAGAAATTAAAAGCAGTGGTTACATATTTGATAAAGCATTCAATCCAGATTATGGGCCGAATTCTGGGCCGGATGCAGAGGATACAGTATGTCAGATACAGTGAAGAGATGTTTTTCATCTGTGCATGCGTTGAAGTCACATTACAAATGTGTCCCGATATTTAATACCAGAGTCACAGCAGGGCCGAAACTAGGATTTTCGGCACCCGGCGCAAGTCAGTAATTTAGAAAAAAGAATAAATAACTATAGTGTATATATAAACCCTCTCCACTCACCACTGCAGATCAATCCTTAGCCTCCGTGCAGTGAGTGAGGCCAGTGTCTGGGGCTTGCAGCGGGTGCCGGATGTCAGAGCGGCGGCAGGTGACGGTGTGCGCACAGCCGCGTCTCCGTCTCCTGTAATATGCGGGCGGGGAGGGCTTGCAGGAGGCGCTACTCAGCAGGCGGGTGCGCAGGCAGAGGGAGACACGGAGACGCAGCCGCGGTGGGTCCATGATGGTGCCATTCGCGGCTGCGGGTGGCAATCGCGGGGGGTGAAGGAGCAACTGTTAGGGAGCCAGACAGAGTTCCCTGCGTCCCCTCGACTCCTGCGCCTGGGGCACGTGACCCCTTAGCCCCCCCCCTAGTTACGGCCATGGTCACAGTAGAAATTTAGACAAACTGTAGCAGTAATGTATGGGGCATTCCTTGGAGGTGACTGGGAGGTAACGGGGAAGGGGGGTGGCTAAAAAGACACAGTGATGTTGTGATTTATGTAGAGCTGGATTTAGAGGGCACAGGGAGTGAGTACCCCTAGGCTCCCTTTCTCAGGTGGCCCCCCCATACTTTAATCCCAGCTGCAGCAGTGCAGAGAGCAGGAGGAGGTAAAGAGAGAAGGAGGTATGGTCCGAGAAGGGGGCATACCTACACGGCATTATGCCTCCAGCAGGAGCAGGATAGAAGAGAGGAGCGGGAGGAGCAGCTCACAGTGCCAGACAATGATTATAATAATTATTTTATTTATATAGTGCTATTCTCCCGCAGGACTCAAGGTCGCTTTATAGACATCAAAAACATGATACATTATACAGAGGGTTTAGAATTACAGTAAGTACAAAACTATACAAAAATAATTAACAAAATGAAAACCTAGAGAGCACTTTAAGCATAATTGCAGGGTTTGGTGCAGACATTTTGGGTAATCACTTCCACAGTTTGTCTATTCCACCTACAAAAGGTACCAGATGAGGCAGCCATTTTGGGCGCACTATGTAGGATTACCTTGGGTGGGCTAAGTTACACCTAGAAGAGATGACACAAAATGGATGATTCCACTGCAGAGCCACTCCAGCCTGTGCTACCCAAAGTAGAGAGAGGGGCCCGCCGTTGTCTAGTGGCAGGGCAGGGGAATGATGACTATCCCAAGCAGCCAGCCTATAAGGTAAGAGGGCCTCAGAGAGGGGGCACTCTCTATCTATATGTATGGATATACTGTAGGTATATGACTGTGTATATGTATATTTGTGTGACTGTATATATGTATGTATGTATAATAGGTATATTACTGTGTGTATGTGTCCATGTGTGTAACAAATATGTATGTAGGTGTAACTCTATTTCTCTGACGTCCTAAGTGGATGCTGGGGACTCCGTCAGGACCATGGGGATTAGCGGCTCCGCAGGAGACAGGGCACAAAAGTAAAAGCTTTAGGATCAGGTGGTGTGCACTGGCTCCTCCCCCTATGACCCTCCTCCAAGCCTCAGTTAGATTTTTGTGCCCGGCCGAGAAGGGTGCAATCTAGGTGGCTCTCCTAAAGAGCTGCTTAGAGTAAAAGTTTGTTAGGTTTTTTATTTTCAGTGAGTCCTGCTGGCAACAGGCTCACTGCTACGAGGGACTTAGGGGAGAGAAGTGAACTCACCTGCGTGCAGGATGGATTGGCTTCTTAGGCTACTGGACACCATTAGCTCCAGAGGGAGTCGGAACACAGGTCTCACCCTGGGGTTCGTCCCGGAGCCGCGCCGCCGACCCCCCTTGCAGATGCCGAAAAGTGAAGAGATCCAGAAACGGCGGCAGAAGACTCTTCAGTCTTCATAAGGTAGCGCACAGCACTGCAGCTGTGCGCCATTGTTGTCAGCACACTTCATAGCAGCGGTCACTGAGGGTGCAGGGCGCTGGGGGGGGCGCCCTGGGCAGCAATGATAGTACCTTATTCTGGCTAAAAATACATCACATATAGCCCCTGGGGGCTATATGGATGTATTTAACCCCTGCCAGGTCTCAGAAAAACGGGAGAAGAAGCCCGCCGAAAAGGGGGCGGGGCCTATTCTCCTCAGCACACAGCGCCATTTTCCCTCACAGAAATGCTGGTGGGAAGGCTCCCAGGCTCTCCCCTGCACTGCACTACAGAAACAGGGTTAAAACAGAGAGGGGGGGCACTTATTTGGCGATATGTATATATATATATATATTAAAATGCTATAAGGGAAAAACACTTATATAAAGGTTGTCCCTGTATAATTATAGCGTTTTTGGTGTGTGCTGGCAAACTCTCCCTCTGTCTCCCCAAAGGGCTAGTGGGGTCCTGTCCTCTATCAGAGCATTCCCTGTGTGTGTGCTGTGTGTCGGTACGTGTGTGTCGACATGTATGAGGACGATGTTGGTGAGGAGGCGGAGCAATTGCCTGAAATGGTGATGTCACTCTCTAGGGAGTCGACACCGGAATGGATGGCTTATTTAAGGAATTACGTGATAATGTCAACACGCTGCAAGGTCGGTTGACGACATGAGACGGCCGGCAAACAAATTAGTACCTGTCCAGGCGTCTCAAACACCGTCAGGGGCTGTAAAACGCTCATTTACCTCAGTCGGTCGACACAGACACGGACACTGACTCCAGTGTCGACGGTGAAGAAAAAACGTATTTTCCTTTAGGGCCACACGTTACATGTTAAGGGCAATGAAGGAGGTGTTACATATTTCTGATACTACAAGTACCACAAGAAGGGTATTATGTGGGGTGTGAAAAAACTACCTGTAGTTTTTCCTGAATCAGATAAATTAAATGAAGTGTGTGATGATGCGTGGGTTTCCCCCGATAGAAAATTATTGGCGGTATACCCTTTCCCGCCAGAAGTTAGGGCGCGTTGGGAAACACCCTTTAGGGTGGATAAGGCGCTCACACGCTTATCAAAACAAGTGGCGGTACCGTCTCCAGATAGGGCCGCCCTCAAGGAGCCAGCTGAGAGGCTGGAAAATATCCTAAAAAGGTATATACACACATACTGGTGTTATACTGCGACCAGCGATCGCCTCAGCCTGGATGTGCAGCGCTGGGGTGGCTTGGTCGGATTCCCTGACTGAAAATATTGATACCCTTGACAGGGACAGTATTTTATTGACTATAGAGCATTTAAAGGATGCATTTCTATATATGCGAGATGCACAGAGGGATATTTGCACTCTGGCATCAAGAGTAAGTGCGATGTCCATATCTGCCAGAAGATGTTTATGGACACGACAGTGGTCAGGTGATGCAGATTCCAAATGGCACATGGAAGTATTGCCGTATAAAGGGGAGGAGTTATTTGGGGTCGGTCCATCGGACCTGGTGGCCTCGGCAACAGCTGGAAAATCCACCTTTTTTACCCCAAATCACATCTCAGCAGAAAAAGACACCGTCTTTTCAGCCTCAGTCCTTTCGTCCCCATAAGGGCAAGCGGGCAAAAGGCCAGTCATATCTGCCCAGGGATAGAGGAAAGGGAAGAAGACTGCAGCAGGCAGCCCATTCCCAGGAACAGAAGCCCTCCACAGCTTCTGCCAAGTCCTCAGCATGACGCTGGGGCCGTACAAGCGGACTCAAGTGCGGTGGGGGGTCGTCTCAAGAGTTTCAACGCGTAGTGGGCTCACTCGCAAGTGGACCCCTGGATCCTACAAGTAGTATCCCAGGGGTACAGACTGGAAATTCGAGACGTCTCCCCCTCGCAGGCTCCTGATGTCTGCTTTACCAACGTCTTCCTCCGACAGGGAGGCAGTATTGGAAACAATTCACAAGCTGTATTCCCAGCAGGTGATAATCAAAGTACCCCTCCTACAACAAGGAAAGGGGTATTATTCCACACTATATTGTGGTACTGAAGCCAGACGGCTCGGTGAGACCTATTCTAAATGGGAAATCTTTGAACACTTACATACAAAGGTTCAAATCAAGATGGAGTCACTCAGAGCAGTGATAGCGAACCAGGAAGAAGGGGACTATATGGTGTCCCTGGACATCAAGGATGCTTACCTCCATGTCCCAAATTGCCCTTCTCACCAAGGGTACCTCAGGTTCGTGGTACGGAACTGTCACTATCAGTTTCAGACGCTGCCGTTTGGATTGTCCACGGCACCCCGGGTCTTTACCAAAGTAATGGCCGAAATGATGATTCTTCTTCAAAGAAAAGGCGTCTTAATTATCCCTTACTTGGACGATCTCCTGATAAGGGCAAGGTCCAGAGAACAGTTGGAAGTCGGAGTAGCACTATCTCAAGTAGTTCTACGACAGCACGGGTGGATTCTAAATATCCAAAATCGCAGCCGTTTCCGACGACACGTCTGCTGTTCCTAGGGATGGTTCTGGACACAGTCCAGAAAAAGGTGTTTCTCCCGGAGGAGAAAGCCAGGGAGTTATCCGAGCTAGTCAGGAACCTCCTAAAACCAGGAAAAGTGTCAGTGCATCATTGCACAAGAGTCCTGGGAAAAATGGTGGCTTATTACGAAGCGATTCCATTCGGCAGATTCCACGCAAGAACTTTTCAGTGGGATCTGCTGGACAAATGGTCCGGATCGCATTTTCAGATGCATCAGCGGATAACCCTATCTCCAAGGACAAGGGTGTCTCTCCTGTGGTGGTTACAGAGTGCTCATCTTCTAGAGGGCCGCAGATTCGGCATTCAGGATTGGATGCTGGTGACCACGGAGGCCAGCCTGAGAGGCTGGGGAGCAGTCACACAGGGAAAAAACTTCCAGGGAGTGTGATCAAGTCTGGAGATTTTTCTCCACATAAATATACTGGAGCTAAGGGCAATTTACAATGCTCTAAGCTTAGCAAGACCTCTGCTTCAAGGTCAGCCGGTATTGATCCAGTGGGACAACATCACGGCAGTCGCCCACGTAAACAGACAGGGCGGCACAAGAAGCAGGAGGGCAATGGCAGAAACTGCAAGGATTTTTCGCTGGGCGGAAAATCATGTGATAGCACTGTCAGCAGTGTTCATTCCGGGAGTGGACAACTGGGAAGCAGACTTCCTCAGCACCACCCGGGAGAGTGGGGACTTCATCGGGAAGTCTTCCACATGATTGTGAACCGTTGGAAAAGACCAAAGGTGGACATGATGGCGTCCCGCCTGAACAAAAAACTGGACAAGTATTGCGCCAGGTCAAAAGACCCTCAGGCAATAGCTGTGGACGTTCTGGTAACACCGTGGGTGTACCAGTCGGTGTATGTCTTCCCTCCTCTGCTTCTCATACCCAAGGTATTGAGAATTATAAGACGTAGAGGAGTAAGAACTATACTCGTGGCTCCGGATTGGCCAAGAAGGACTTGGTACCCGGAACTTCAAGAGATGCTCACAGAGGACTCATGGCCTCTGCCGCTAAGAAGGGACTTGCTTCAGCAAGTACCATGTCTGTTCCAAGACTTACCGCGGCTGCGTTTGACGGCATGGCGGTTGAACGCCGGATCCTAAGGGAAAAAGGCATTCCGGAAGAGGTCATTCCTACCCTGGTCAAAGCCAGGAAGGAGGTGACCGCACAACATTATCACCACATGTGGCGAAAATACGTTGCGTGGTGTGAGGCCAGGAAGGCCCCATGAAGAAATTTCAACTTGGTCGTTTCCTGCATTTCCTGCAAACAGGAGTGTCTATGGGCCTCAAATTGGGGTCCATTAAGGTTCAAATTTCGGCCCTGTCGATTTTCTTCCAGAAAGAATTGGCTTCAGTTCCTGAAGTCCAGAAGTTTGTCAAGGGAGTACTGCATATACAACCCCCTTTTGTGCCTCCAGTGGCACTGTGGGATCTCAACGTAGTTCTGGGATTCCTAAAATCACATTGGTTTAAACCGCTCAAATCTGTGGATTTGAAATATCTCACAGGGAAAGTGACCATGCTGTTGGCCCTGGCCTCGGCCAGGCGAGTGTCAGAATTGGCGGCGTTTGTCTCAAAAAAGCCCATATCTGATTGTCCATTCGGACAGGACAGAGCTGCGGACTCATCCCCAGTTTCTCCCTAAGGTGGTGTCAGTGTTTCACCCGAACCAGCTTATTGTGGTACCTGCGGCTACTAGGGACTTGGAGGACTCCAAGTTGCTAGATGTTGTCAGGGCCCTGAAAATATAGTTTCCAGGACGGCTGGAGTCAGGAAAACTGACTTGCTGTTATCCTGTATGCACCCAAAAAACTCGGTGCTCTTGCTTCTAAGCAGACGATTGCTAGTTGGATGTGTAGTACAATTCAGCTTGCACATTCTGTGGCAGGCCTGCCACAGCCAAAATATGTAAATGCCCATTCCACAAGGAAGGTGGGCTCATCTTGGGCGGCTGCCCGAGGGGTCTCGGCTTTACAACTTTGCCGAGCTGATACTTGGTCAGGGGCACACCCTGACTGAGGAGGACCTGGAGTTCTCTCATTCGGTGCTGCAGAGTCATCCGCACTCTCCCGCCCGTTTGGGAGCTTTGGTATAATCCCCATGGTCCTGACGGAGTCCCCAGCATCCACTTAGGACGTCAGAGAAAATAAGAATTTACTTACCGATAATTCTATTTCTCGTAGTCCGTAGTGGATGCTGGGCGCCCATCCCAAGTGCGGATTGTCTGCAATACTTGTACATAGTTATTGTTACAAAAATCGGGTTATTATTGTTGTGAGCCATCTTTTCAGAGGCTCCGCTGTTATCATGCTGTTAACTGGGTTCAGATCACAGGTTGTACAGTGTGATTGGTGTGGCTGGTATGAGTCTTACCCGGGATTCAAAATCCTTCCTTATTGTGTACGCTCGTCCGGGCACAGTATCCTAACTGAGGCTTGGAGGAGGGTCATAGGGGGAGGAGCCAGTGCACACCACCTGATCCTAAAGCTTTTACTTTTGTGCCCTGTCTCCTGCGGAGCCGCTAATCCCCATGGTCCTGACGGAGTCCCCAGCATCCACTACGGACTACGAGAAATAGAATTATCGGTAAGTAAATTCTTATTATATGTATAGTGTAGGTGTTTGACTGTTTTATATATATATGTGTGTGTTTGACTGTTTTATATGTGTGTGTGTGTGTGTGTGTGTGTGTGTGTGTGTGTGTGTGTGTGTGTGTGTCAGTATGTATATGTATAACTATTTGTGTGACAGTATGTATGTGTATCATTGAATGACTGTACAAATGAATGTGTGTGACCAGGGATGTAAGGATGGTGAACCTGGGGGCAGTACCAGCTGTACCTACTCTCGGCTACCGACCGCACCCCGCTCCGGCTCATGGCTCCCGCACTGTGTGGGGAGAAACACTAAACCTAGGTACACATTTGAGCAACAGGCATTCGTTCTGACATCAAAACGAATGCTAGTCAGCTCGGATTGCCCGTACACACTGGAGCCATGTTAATGAAAGAAGGAACAAATACGATTTTGGTACCTACCGGTAAATCCTTTTCTCGTAGTCCGTAGAGGATGCTGGGGTCCACATTAGTACCATGGGGTATAGAGTTAGACGGGTCCACCGGGAGCCATTGGCACTTTAAGAGTTTGAGAGTGTGGGCTGGCTCCTCTCTCTATGCCCCTCCTACCAGACTCAGTCTAGAAACTGTGCCTGAGGAGACGACATAGGGGGTCATTCCGAGTTGATCGCAAGCTGCTTTTGTTCGCTGCGCAGTGATCAGGCAAAAAACGGCACTTCTGCGCATGCATATGCGGCGCAATGCGCACGCGCGTCGTTCTATTACAACGAACGATGTAGTTTCACACAAGGTCTAGCGAAGCTTTTAAGTCGCACTGCTGGCCGCAGAGTGATTGACAGGAAGAGGGAGTTTCTGGGTGTCAACTGACTGTTTTCAGGGAGTGTTCGGAAAAACGCAGGCGTGCCAGGAAAAATGCAGGCATGGCTGGGCGAACGCAGGGCGTGTTCGTGATGTCAAAACAGGAACAGAATAGTTTGAAGTTATCACAAGCGCTGAGTAGGTCTGAAGCTACTCTGAAACAGCACAAAATTATTTTGTAGCCGCTCTGCGATCCTTTCGTTCGCACTTCTGCTAAGCTAAAATACACTCCCAGTGGGAGGCGGCATAGCATTTGCACGGCTGCTAAAAACTGCTAGTGAGCGAACAACTCAGAATGACCCCCATACTTCGAGAGAAGGATTATATACAGATAGTGGTGAGATTCATACCAGCTCACACATACAAGGCACGCCAAGCCAACGTAGCTTGAACATTCAGCAACTGCTGAAACATTACTTACCAAGTAACAATTCAGTACTCAACTAAAACTAAGTGATACGGCACCAAATAACATTTGCAGGAAAACGAAGCACTGGGTGGGCGCCCAGCATCCTCTACGGACTACGAGAAAAGGATTTACCGTTAGGTACCAAATGTTATGATCCAGACACTCAGGTCAGGGGAGATCTTATACTGTGAGACCTGAGTACCAGGATGTAATGCTGGAAAGGGGAAACGGAATGGGAATAGCCCCTGGCGCCCTACCTCCGTTGTCTTACCCGTGCTGTCAGTTCACTCTTGCGAGACTATGGTTTCTTGGGCCCATGGCAGCCGCGTTTGAAGGGCGGATTACGTCTGCCCAACTCCGATGCCCCCTCAGGTCTTAAGGAGAGACAAAGAGTTAACCCAGGCAGGGTAATAACAAGGGGCCCTCTAACTAAACAACAAGGCCAGGGGCTACTGGCTAACCTGAAACTAAAAGTATGCGCGGCTTACCGCCAGGGAAAAGAACAACCAAAATAATCCACTTGTCCACTCTCCTACACGGCACCGCCGAGTACCGGAGAGGACTATGGAAGCGGAAACCTCTGCAAATGCTCCAATGCAAGAAAATAATACTAAGCGGCCTAGGCCGTAACACGCGGCAGGGCCGCCACTCACGAAACCAAGTGGGAACTTAAATCGACTGCCACAGGTAAATGAGGACCAGGAGAACTCCTTGGGACCAGATGACAAACTCCAAGATTCAGGGACTCAGAGAACTGGAGAGACCGGACACAGCAGACCAGGAACAGACGTTCACCAAACATGAGCAGCATGCAGGAAGCTATCACCAGCGTCTGTGTGAGGCACTGAGGAGGCATTTAACAGGGAACCCTCCAATAAGAGCACAGAGCCTAAAAAAAATAAATGTCGTGCAGCTGCCTTGCTGCATGACCAGAGAACATGTGTGAACACTTTAATTAATCAATCCCTGCAACGGGGAACGCGGTCCGCCTGTGGCGTCCCCGTTGCTAAGGTCCCAGCGGCTTGGCGCTCCCGGCGTCCTAGCGCTGCTAGGGACCCGGCGGCTCAGCACGCACGGCGTCCCTAGTTGCTAGGCGCCGGGCGGGCAAGGAGGAGGGTGCAGCGGCCGCGGTCGTCGCTTGGAGATGGACCGAGCGACGCCACGGACCGCGGCGCCTAACAGTACCCCCCCCTTGAGGAGGGGTCAAAGAACCCCTAAAGCCCGGCTTCTGAGGAAACTCCTGAAAAAATAATCTCTTGAGTTTAGGGGCATGAAGATCTCTATCCAAGACCCAAGATCTTTCCTCCGGACCATAGCCCTTCCAGTGAACCAAAAAATAAAGCCGGCCCCGAGAAATTTTTTAATCTAAAACCCTCTCTACCAAGAACTCCTGTTGCCCCTGAACATCCACCGGAGATCTACCCTGGAAAGTCCTCCGAGGAAATCTCCTGGAAGAAAAATACTGTTTAAAAAGGGAACAGTGGAAAGTATTTCCAATTCTGAGAGATCTTGGCAAGCGTAGCCGAAAAGCAACTGGGTTGACCTTTTTAATGATAAGGAATGGTCCAATAAATTTGGGTCCCAATCTAGCCGAAGGTTGTCGGAGCTTGATGTTGCGAGTTGACAACCACACCTTATCTCCCACCTTAAAAGTGCAAGGACGTCGGAGCCTATCAGAAAATGTCTTTTCTCGGAAGGCAGCTTTTCTCAGGGCAAGGTGCACTTTTGTACAAATTGCTCTGAGATGGGAGGTTAAGGTCAACGAGTAGACTGGAGAATGATGGAAAAAAGAGTTGGCTCTAGGATGAAAACCAAAGACTGAAAAGAACGGGGACTCCTTGGTGGAGGAATGACAGGAGTTATTATAAGCAAATTCGGCTAAAGGAAGAAATTCAGACCAATCATTCTGGAGTTTGGCCGAATACAAGCTTAAATATTGTTTTAATGACTGGTTGACTCGTTCGGTTTGCCCGTTAGACTGTGGATGGTAACCAGATGTCAAAGACAGTTTCATATTCAATGAGGCACAAAAACGTTTCCAGAATCGTGCGATAAATTGCGGACCCCGATCAGAGACAATATCAGTGGGCAAACCATGGAGCCTGAACACATGGTGGAGGAACAAAACTGCCAACCCTTGAGCAGAGGATATTCGGGGAAGAGCAATGAAATGAGCCATTTTACTAAAACGGTCCACTACCACCCAAATGACTCGACATCCGGCTGAAAGGGGAAGGTCCACCACGAAATCCATGGATATATGAGACCATGGCCTGAGAGGAATGGCTAAAGGTATGAGTTGCCCGATCGGCAACGAACGAGGGACCTTATGCTGTGCACAAACCAGACAGGAGTGGACAAATTCTTTTACGTCTTTAGAAAGACTAGGCCACCACACCGAGCGAAAGACCAGCTCCAAGGTCTTAGAGATACCTGGATGACCAGAGACCTTGTTGTCATGAAACTCAGCTAAAACAGTGCCTCTCAAAAATTCAGGGACAAAAAGACGACCAGCAGGAGTAAGTCTAGAAGCCTGGTGTTGAAGCTGGTTTAACTGAGTAAATAAATCCTGTGTGAGACCTGCCCGGATGACAGAAGATGGAACTATGGGGGTAGTAACAGGATTGCTATTGTTAACCGGAAGAAAGCAACGTGACAGGGCATCAGCTTTCGTATTCTTGGAACCAGGCCTGAAGGTGATAATAAACCTGAAACGAGTAAAAAACAATGCCCAACGTGCCTGCCGAGCATTAAGCCGTTTAGCTGACTCAATATATTGCAGGTTCTTATGGTCAGTAAATACTGTAATAGTATGCCTAGCTCCCTCCAGCCAATGCCTCCACTCCTCGAAAGCCCATTTTACTGCCAGTAATTCCCGATTACCAACGTCATAGTTGGATTCTGCGGAGGAGAATTTCCTGGACATGAAGGCACAAGGATGTAATTCCTGATACTCCGGATCTTCCTGAGAAAGGATAGCCCCCACTCCAACCTCTGAGGCATCAACCTCAACAATAAAGGGGAGCTCCGGATTAGGGTGTCTGAGGACAGGAGCCGAGACAAAGGCCTGCTTCAAGGCCCGAAAGGCAGACTCAGCTTCAGGCGACCAATTGGAAGGATCTGCTCCTTTTTTAGTCAAAGCTACTATAGGAGCGACCAGGTCAGAAAAGGTATGAATGAACCGCCTGTAATAATTTGCAAACCCTAAAAAAGCGCTGAATTGCTTTTAAATTAGTGGGTTGCGCCCAATTAAGGATGGCATGAAGTTTTTTCGGTTCCATAAAAAATCCCTGGGGAGAAATAATGTACCCCAAGAAGGACACTTCTGTGATGTGAAAATCACACTTCTCAAGCTTAGCGTATAAATGATTCTCTCGTAGTTTTTGAAGAACCAGACGCACCTGGGTAACATGTTGTTCCATAGACTCAGAGTAAATCAAAATGTTGTCTAAATAAACGACCACGAACTTCCCAAGGAAGTCACGGAGAACATCGTTGATAAGGTCCTGAAACACCGCAGGAGCATTTGACAGGCCAAATGGCATCACCAGGTATTCATAGTGACCCGACTGAGTGCTGAAAGCCGTCTTCCACTCATCCCCAGATCTTATTCGGATGAGGTTGTAAGCTCCCCTAAAATCGATTTTTGAAAAGATCATGGCGGAGCGTAACTGATCAAAAAGTACTGAAATCAATGGCAAAGGATAGGTGTTTTTAACCGAAATCTTATTCAAAGCCCGAAAATCAATACATGGTCTGAGTGACCCATCTTTTTTCTCGACAAAGAAAAAACCTGCACTCAATGGAGATTTCGAAGGCCTAATAAAGCCTTTTTTCAGGCTTTCCTGAATGTAATTATTCATGGCTGTGGTTTCTGGCCCAGACAGGGCATATAATCTCCCCTTGTCACAACTGAGGGCCTGAGCTGACGGGAGGCAGCCTCAGTTGTAGGGGCTGAGATGTACCGGAACCTGGGAGGTTGTATCAGACCCCTGGACATGTAAGTAACATGAATAATAACTGCCCGAAGGCGTGACCACGACAACTTGGATAAAAGTCAATGATGTTTATTATGACAACTCCGCAACACAGCAGCAGTAAAAGAAAACGTAAAAGTCAGCAAAGAATAAATACAGTTCCTGGGTACTACAGGATGGCAGGAGCCACAGGGCACTGGTAGTGTGAGATAGTTCTTATAATCTTCTAGATGGAAAGTCCTTACCAGGCCCGACTGTAGCAATGGAGATAACCCAGGATTGTGCCAGCTGGTGTTCCAGGAAAAGCTGGGTTGCTGAAGATAAAACGGCTGCTGTGGATACTGGCTGGAACCAGACTGTTGTTAGCACGGAGTGGATACTGGCTGGAACCAGTTAAATAATAAATGAACTTGGGAGCGATGAAATATGAACTGAAATGTAGAACTTGAGAGCGGAGAAATAATAATACCGGTGGAGAGTGGTAAAGTGTAGAAAGGACACCGGCCCTTTAAGAGAAGCTGTACTCTGCTGGAAGCTGAGCTGGAAGCAGGTAATGTTGTAGCTGGAAACAGATGAATCCACAATGGATTGGAGAGTCAGGCTACACCGCAGGTGGAATGCTGGTGCGGGTCTCTATGGTGGAAGTCTTGAGACAGGAGCTGGAACCTGGAAGACAATCACAGGAGAGAGACAAACAGGAACTAGGTTTGACAACCAAAGCACTGACGCCTTCCTTGCTCAGGCACAGTGTATTTATACCTGCAGCAAGGAAGGGATTGGCTAGGCAATTATGCAGATTATCAATACTGAGAACAGATTGGTGGAAATGATCAGCTGACAGAATCCAAGATGGCTGCGCCCATGCAGACACTTGGAGGGAAGTTTGGTTTGTAATCCATGTGGTAATGAAAACAGTAATGGCGGCGCCGGCCACCGGAGACAGGAGGCGCCAGACTGACAGATGCACATCCAACCACGCGGACACAGCGGAGGCCGCGGCTGACGTAATCGCCACTCAGACACTCTGCATGCAGAAGTTCAGGGACGGCGGCGGAGGCTGCGGGAGACGCCATGCCAGGTGTAATATGGCGTTTACTGTGACAGCGTCCCAGAGTGACAGGAGAGGATACAGGAATGTACACATCAGGATAACAGATGGGATCCGGTCCTGGAGCGCTGAGCCAGCCTTAGGAGGCATCTGATGGGTAAGAAATGGCGTCCAGATACCCGGATCGTGACAGCACCCCCCCCTTTAGGAGTGGCCCCAGGACACTTCTTTGGCTTTTGAGGAAACTTGGAATGGAATCTCCGGACCAAGGCAGGAGCATGGACATCAGAAGCATTGGTCCATGAACGTTCCTCAGGACCATAACCCTTCCAGTCAATAAGATATTGTAGTTGACCGTAACGGTGACGTGAGTCCAGGATCTTGGCCACTTCATACTCAACGCCTCGTTGAGTTTGGACTTTCGGAGTTGGAGGAAGTGAGGAATGAAACCGATTCAAGATCAGCGGTTTCAACAGGGAAACATGGAATGTCCTGGGTATTTTTAAGAAGGGAGGCAACTGGAGTCTGTAAGCAACAGGATTGATGACTTGTTCAATCTTGAAAGGACCGATATAGCGAGGTGCAAACTTCATACTGGGAACTCTTAACCTCAAATTCTTCGTGGATAACCATACCCGATCACCCACCTTGAGAGCAGGAACTGCTCGACGCTTCTTATCCGCAAACTTCTTGTACCTGAACGTTGCCTTGAGCAGAGCTGATCGTACGCTCTTCCAGATATTGGCAAACTGATGCAAGGTGATATCCACTGCGGGAACAGAAGTTGCTGGAAGCGGTTGGAACTCAGGGACTTTAGGGTGGAATCCAAAGTTAGTGAAGAATGGTGTTGAAGCAGATGAAGAATGATACTGGTTGTTATGACAGAACTCGGCCCAGGGAAGTAATTGAACCCAGTCATCTTGAGAGGAGGACACATAGATGCGGAGGAAGGCCTCCAAGTCCTGATTCACCCTCTCGGTTTGACCATTGGTCTGAGGATGGTAAGCCGTGGAAAACTTTAGCTTGACTTGGAGGACTTGACATAAACTTCGCCAGAATTTGGCTGTGAATTGAACTCCTCGATCTGAGATAATTTCTTCAGGAAGACCGTGGAGTCGGAAGATCTCTTGTATGAATACTTGAGCCAACTTGGAAGCTGACGGAAGACCGGTGAGAGGAATGAAGTGTGCCATCTTGGTGAACCGGTCAACTACCACCCAGATGGTATTGAACTTGTTGCACATGGGTAAATCTGTAATAAAATCCATCGACAAATGGGTCCAAGGTCGACGGGGAACAGATAGTGGAACCAGTTGCCCCGCAGGCGACTGGCGGGATACCTTATGTTGAGCACACTTTGGGCAAGATGCAATAAACTCCAAGACGTCCTTTTTCAGAGTTGGCCACCAATAGGACCTAGAGATAAACTCCAGGGTTTTTTGGATACCTGTATGTCCGGCAAAACGGGAAGCATGGGCCCAATGCATGAGCTTCTTCCTTAGCATCGGTTTCACAAAACTTTTCCCTGATGGGGGCGTAGAGTCCATCCCTACCGTGGAGAATGCCAACGGATTTATAATAGGATGCTTGTCTGAAGACTCTGACTCATTTTCTTGCTCCCATGAGCGGGAAAGGGCATCGGCCTTGCGATTCTGAGAGCCCGGACAGAACTGGAGTTTAAAGTCGAACCTGGAAAAGAAAAGTGCCCATCTGGCCTGACGAGGGTTGAGACATTGTGCGCCTTTCAGATATAAAAGGTTCTTGTGGTCTGTAAGTATGGTGATTGAATGAGAAGCTCCCTCCAACAGATACCTCCACTCTTCTAGAGCGAGCTTGATGGCTAGCAACTCCTGGTCGCCAATGGCATAGTTGCGCTCAGCTGGGGAGAACTTCCGGGAGAAGAAACTGCAAGGGTGTAAATGGCCATCTTTAGCCCTCTGAGATAACACCGCTCCTACTCCAACGGAGGAGGCATCCACCTCTAAGATGAAAGGAGAGTCGATGTCAGGCTGTTTCAGAACAGGCGCAGAGATGAACCTTTGTTTTAAAAGATGAAATGCTTGCATGGCTTCTTCAGACCACTTGGACGGGTTAGCACCCTTCTTAGTGAAAGCAGTAATAGGCGCCACAATGGTGGAAAAGTCTCGTATAAACTTTCGTTAATAGTTGGCGAACCATAAGAACCTCTGGACCCCTTTGAGGGTTAAGGGTACCGGCCAATTTTGGATTGCTTGTAGTTTCTCAGGATCCATCTCTAGTCCGGAACCGGACACAATGTACCCTAGAAACGGAATGGACTTGACTTCAAAGACGCATTTTTCTAATTTGCAATAGAGATGATTGACACGGAGACGGGACAGAACCTCTTTAACCCAAAAACGATGTTCCTCTAAATCGTTGGCAAAAATGAGGATATCGTCTAGATAGACCACGACATGACGGTATAGAATGTCTCTGAAGATCTCATTGACAAAATGCTGGAAGACAGCTGGAGCATTGCTCAATCCGAAGGGCATGACGAGGTACTCATAATGTCCGTCACGGGTGTTAAAGGCGGTCTTCCACTCGTCACCCTCACGGATCCGGATGAGATTGTATGCACCTCTCAAGTCCAGCTTTGTAAAGATGGTAGCTCCGCTAACTCTGTCAAAGAGCTCAGTAATCAGGGGTAAAGGATAACGGTTCTTGATGGTAATGTCGTTCAAACCTCTGTAGTCGATGCACGGCCGCAGACCACCATCTTTCTTTTTTACAAAAAAGAAGCCTGCGCCGGCTGGAGAAGAAGAAGGTCGAATGAACCCCTTTGCTAGGTTCTCTTTAATATATTCCTCCATAGAATGCGTCTCAGGCAGAGACAACGGATAAGTTCGGCCTCGAGGTGGAACCTTCCCTGGAACGAGATCAATCGGGCAGTCCCATTCTCTATGAGGAGGAAGGATATCAGCAGAAGCTTTACTGAACACATCCGTGAAATCTTGATATGGAGGAGGTGGAACATCAGACGACCTGGGGGAGGAAGAACAGACAGGCAATACTTTAAACAAACATGTCTCAGCACAGGAGGAACCCCATGCCAGGATTTGCGTAGTCGTCCAATCAATTGTAGGATTGTGAAGACGGAGCCATGGAAGGCCCAGGACCACAGGATGTGTGGCTCTTGGAATCACTAAAAAAGAAATAAGTTCGGAATGAAGAACTCCCACTCTCAGACGAACTGGTAGAGTCCTTAAAGAAATAACTGCATCAAAAATTTTGCTGCCATCCACGGCAGTTAAAGAAATGGACGAAGGAAGTCTCTCGGTGGGTAGGGACCACCGTTTAACATAGGCTTCGGTAATAAAGTTCCCAGCTGCTCCGGAATCAAGGAGGGCAATGACGTTCCGATAACGTTGAGCAACTTGAAGCGAGACTGGGAGATTACAATCTTGAGGAGATGGAGAGGAGATCATTACTCCTAGCCGGCCCTCTCCTTGGCGAGCTAGGATTTGGAGTTTCCCGGACGTTTGGGACAGGCATTAATGGTGTGAGACGGAGCTGCACAATAGAGACAGAGAGACTCGGAGAGACGTCTTCGGCGCTCAGCAGGAGTTAAACGGGAACGGCCAAGTTGCATGGGCTCATCTTTAGATGGTGACAGTTGACGAGGAGGAGGAGCAGAAGATTTTGGAGCAGATGATCTTCCACGCTCAGTTGCTCTCTCTCTGAAACGTAAATCAACTTTCGTGCAGAGTGAGATTAGCTCATCTAACTTAGAAGGTAAGTCTCTGGTAGCTAACTCATCTTTAATACGCTCAGATAAGCCATGCCAGAATGCAGCATACAGGGCCTCGTCGTTCCATGCCAGTTCGGATGCCAGGATCTGGAACTGTATCAGATATTGTCCTACAGTACGTGACCCCTGGCGTAAACGAAGAATCTCGGATGAAGCTGAGGTTACCCGGCCTGGCTCGTCGAAGATGCGCCTGAATGTTGACACGAAGGCAGTGTAGGAAGATAGCAGGGTGTCGGACCTCTCCCATAACGGTGATGCCCAATCAAGGGCTGAGCCACTGAGAAGAGAAATAATGTAGGCAATTTTTGTACGGTCACTGGGAAAATTGCCAGGTTGTAGCTCAAACTGAATCTCACACTGGTTGAGAAATCCCCTGCAGAATCTTGGAGATCCGTCAAATTTTGCTGGCGTTGGAAGATGAAGACGTGGAGCAGAAATGGGTAAGGTGGGTGGGGTTATAGCTGGAGTCACTGTGGTTGACGCACCAGACGCGCCTGATCCACGGAGAGTTGTCTGAATCCCATCCAGCCGAGTAGAGAGATCCTGGAGACAGCGGATGATGTGGCCCTGTGCAGCCTCCTGATGTTCTAGTCGGGCTGCCAGTTCTTGCATCGGCCTGGCCGCTTGATCCTGGTCTCCAGCTGGATTCATTAGGTCAGTGCTTACTGTCACAACTGAGGGCCTGAGCTGACGGGAGGCAGCCTCAGTTGTAGGGGCTGAGATGTACCGGAACCTGGGAGGTTGTATCAGACCCCTGGACATGTAAGTAACATGAATAATAACTGCCCGAAGGCGTGACCACGACAACTTGGATAAAAGTCAATGATGTTTATTATGACAACTCCGCAACACAGCAGCAGTAAAAGAAAACGTAAAAGTCAGCAAAGAATAAATACAGTTCCTGGGTACTACAGGATGGCAGGAGCCACAGGGCACTGGTAGTGTGAGATAGTTCTTATAATCTTCTAGATGGAAAGTCCTTACCAGGCCCGACTGTAGCAATGGAGATAACCCAGGATTGTGCCAGCTGGTGTTCCAGGAAAAGCTGGGTTGCTGAAGATAAAACGGCTGCTGTGGATACTGGCTGGAACCAGACTGTTGTTAGCACGGAGTGGATACTGGCTGGAACCAGTTAAATAATAAATGAACTTGGGAGCGATGAAATATGAACTGAAATGTAGAACTTGAGAGCGGAGAAATAATAATACCGGTGGAGAGTGGTAAAGTGTAGAAAGGACACCGGCCCTTTAAGAGAAGCTGTACTCTGCTGGAAGCTGAGCTGGAAGCAGGTAATGTTGTAGCTGGAAACAGATGAATCCACAATGGATTGGAGAGTCAGGCTACACCGCAGGTGGAATGCTGGTGCGGGTCTCTATGGTGGAAGTCTTGAGACAGGAGCTGGAACCTGGAAGACAATCACAGGAGAGAGACAAACAGGAACTAGGTTTGACAACCAAAGCACTGACGCCTTCCTTGCTCAGGCACAGTGTATTTATACCTGCAGCAAGGAAGGGATTGGCTAGGCAATTATGCAGATTATCAATACTAAGAACAGATTGGTGGAAATGATCAGCTGACAGAATCCAAGATGGCTGCGCCCATGCAGACACTTGGAGGGAAGTTTGGTTTGTAATCCATGTGGTAATGAAAACAGTAATGGCGGCGCCGGCCACCTGAGACAGGAGGCGCCAGACTGACAGATGCACATCCAACCACGCGGACACAGCGGAGGCCGCGGCTGACGTAATCGCCACTCAGACACTCTGCATGCAGAAGTTCAGGGACGGCGGCGGAGGCCGCGGGAGACGCCATGCCAGGTGTAATAAGGCGTTTACTGTGACAGCGTCCCAGAGTGACAGGAGAGGATACAGGAATGTACACATCAGGATAACAGATGGGATCCGGTCCTGGAGCGCTGAGCCAGCCTTAGGAGGCATCTGATGGGTAAGAAATGGCGTCCAGATACCCGGATCGTGACACCCCTTAGGCAAAGTGGCACCTGGTACTAACTCAATCGCACAGTCATAGGACCGATGGGGAGGCAGAATGTCCGCATTGCCTTTGGAGAACACATCGGCAAAATCTTGATATTCTACAGGAATAAGTTCTGGGACGACTGCCGCAACCCGGACTGGATGGGAAATACATTCCTTAACACAAAAAGGACCCCATTGGGAAATCTCCCCAGACCGCCAATCTATGGTGGGATTATGAAAGGCAAGCCAGGGGTGACCCAAAACTACAGGAACTGCCGGACAATGTGTAAGGTAAAATTCTATGTCTTCAGAATGTAAGGCCCCCACTGTCAGTAATACTGGAGGTGTGCAGTGAGTAATTATCCCATTGGAAAGCGGACCCCCATCCAAGCCGTGCATGGTGATACGTTTGTCCAGTGGTATCTGTGGAATGCCTAAAGCCTTAGCCCAAGCCAAGTCCATAAAATTTCCTGCAGCTCCACTGTCGACGAAGGCCGACACCAATGAACTGAGGCTGCCAAAGGAAATCTTAACAGGAACTAATAGAGAATCATTTGAGGAGATTAGCTGCAGACCCAAGTGAACCCCCTCACAATTCACTTGGTCAGAGCGTTTCCCGACTTGTTTGGGCAGTTGCGAGCAATATGTCCCTTACCACCACAATACAAACAAAGACCAGAACTTAATCTTCTGGTTCTTTCCTTTGGAGACAGCCGGGAGAGACCCATCTGCATGGGCTCCTCGACGTCCTCAGGAAAGGTATAAACACAAGGATTAGGCCTAAAAGTTGTTCCTCTTTCAGCCCTCCGCTCTCGGAGACGACGATCTATTTTAATAGCAAGCTCCATGAGTTTGTCGAGAGTCTCAGGAGCGGGGTACTGAAGGAGACTGTCTTTAATAAGTTCAGACAAACCGAGGCGAAACTGACTGCGCAGGGCCGGGTCATTCCAGCCACAGCCGTTCGACCAACGGCGAAATTCGGTACAATACACCTCTGCTGGATTTTTACCTTGTTTAAGGGCACGCAGGTGACTCTCAGCTGATGCCTCTCTATCTGGGTCATCATATAACAGGCCTAACGATTTAAAAAAGGCGTCTACAGATAACAAAGCAGGATCATCTGTTCTTAACCCAAACGCCCAGGTCTGTGGATCGGGTGTGGTTCGTTTTATCGACAGTATCTAGGTCGACAATGTTTAAGTCGACCACTATAGGTCGACAGTCACTAGGTCGACATGGATGGAAGGTCGACAGGGTTTCTAGGTCGACGTGTGCTAGGTCGACAGGTCTAAAGGTCAACATGAGGATTTTTTTTTTGTTTGTGTCGTTTTCTTCGTAGAGTTACCGGGATCCCAAATTAGTGCACCGCGTCCCCTCGCATGGCTCGCTTCGCTCGCCATGCTTCGGACATGGTGCCTTCGCTCCGCTACCGCTTCGCTCGGCACACTTTACCGTTCCAATCGTAGTCTACGTGGATCGTTAAGTATGAAAAAATAAAAAATAAAAATTTTTTTTTTTTAAACTCATGTCGACCTTTAGACCTGTCGACGTAGCACATGTCGACCTAGAAACCCTGTCGACCTTCCATCCATGTCGACCTAGTGACTGTGGACCTATAGTGGTCGACCTAAACATTGTCGACCTAGACACCGTCGATATTCAGACCGGATCTCCTGTGGATCACCCTGGAGTAACGACATAACTATCCCAACCCGCTGAGACTCAGTACCAGAAGAACGAGGCCTTAAACGAAAATAAAGCTTACAAGCTTCCTTAAAATTAAAAAAATCTTTTCGGTTACCCAAAAAACGGTCGGGTAAATGCATCTTTGGTTCTGGGACCACACTCGGGGAGGCTCGCAAAAGATCTTCCTGCGATTACACCCGAAGAGTAAGGTCCTGAACCATCTGAGTTAGTTCATGAATTTGGTTAACCAAAAGCTGACCGGGATTTGGCCCTAACCCTGCCGGATTCATGAGGCCGAATTTTACTCTCACCAAAACAAAAAATGGAAAAAATAAACCCCCTTTTTTTTTTTTTTATGTTGTGGGCCGGTGATAATGTTATGATCCAGACACTCAGGTCAGGGGAGATCTTATACTGTGAGACCTGAGTACCAGGATGTAATGCTGGAAAGGGGAAACGGAATGGGAATAGCCCCTGGCGCCCTACCTCTGTTGTCTTACCCGTGCTGTCAGTTCACTCTTGCGAGACTATGGTTTCTTGGGCCCATGGCAGCCACGTTTGAAGGGCGGATTACGTCTGCCCAACTCCGATGCCCCCTCAGGTCTTAAGGAGAGACAAAGAGTGAACCGAGGCAGGGTAATAACAAGGGGCCCTCTAACTAAACAACAAGGCCAGGGGCTACTGTCTAACCTGAAACTAAAAGTATGCGCGGCTTACCGCCAGGGAAAAGAACAACCAAAATAATCCACTTGTCCACTCTCCTACACGGCACCGCCGAGTACCGGAGAGGACTATGGAAGCGGAAACCTCCGCAAATGCTCCAATGCAAGAAAATAATACTAAGCGGCCTAGGCCGTAACACGCGGCAGGGCCGCCACTCACAAAACCAAGTGGGAACTTAAATCGACTGCCACAGGTAAATGAGGACCAGGAGAACTCCTTGGGACCAGATGACAAACTCCAAGATTCAGGGACTCAGAGAACTGGAGAGACCGGACACAGCAGACCAGGAACAGACGTTCACCAAACATGAGCAGCATGCAGGAAGCTATCTCCGGCGTCTGTGTGAGGCACTGAGGAGGCATTTAACAGGGAACCCTCCAATAAGAGCACAGAGCCTAAAAAAAATAAATGTCGTGCAGCTGCCTTGCTGCACGACCAGAGAACACGTGTGAACACTTTAATTAATCAATCCCTGCAACAGGGAACGCGGTCCGCCTGTGGCGTCCCCGTTGCTAAGGTCCCAGCGGCTCGGCGCGCCTGGCGTCCTAGCGTTGCTAGGGACCCAGCGGCTCAGCACGCACGGCGTCCCTAGTTGCTAGGCGCCGGGCGGGCAAGGAGGAGGGTGCAGCGGCCGCGGTCGTCGCTTGGAGATGGACCGAGCGACGCCACGGACCGCGGCGCCTAACACCAAAATCCTATTTTCTCTTACGTCCTAGAGGATGCTGGGGTCCACATTAGTACCATGGGGATGTACCAAAGCTCCCAGAACGGGAGGGAGAGCATGGAGGCTCCTGCAGAACTGATTGACTGAACTTCAGATCATCAGAGGCCAAAGTATCGAACTTGTAAAACTTTGCAAACGTGTTCGACCCTGACCAAGTTGCAGCTCGGCAAAGTTGCACTGCCGAGACACCCCGGGCAGCCGCCCAGGAAGACCCCACCTTACGAGTAGAGTGGGCCTTAACAGATTTTGGAGACGGCAGTCCTGCCATAGAATAAGCGTGCTGGATAGTGAACCTGATCCAGCGAGAGATCGTCTGCTTAGAAGTAGGATACCCAATTTTCTTGGGATCATATATGACAAACAGAGAGTCCGACTTTGTGTGACGAGAAGTTCTCTTCACATATATCTTAAGAGCCCTTACGACATCCAAGGACTTTGGTGTAATTGAGGAGTCAGTAGCCACTGGCACCACAATAGGTTGGTTGATATGAAATGCCGACACAACCTTCGGAAGAAACTGCTGACGTGTCTGGAGCTCAGCTCTATCTTTGTGGAAGATCTAGTAAGGGCTATTACAGGATAAAGCCCCCAGCTTGGACACACGTCTAGCAGAAGCCAAGGCCAACAACGTGACCGCCTTCCATGTAAGAAATTTGACCTCTACCTCCTGTAGAGGCCCAAACCAATCCGACTGGAGGAACTGCAGCACCACGTTAAGGTCCCAAGGTGCCGTAGGCAATACAAAGGAAGGTTGGATATGCAGAACTCCTTTCAAAAAGGTCTGAACCTCAGGGAGGGCAGCCAATTGTTTCTGAAAGAAAATGGATAGGGCCGCAATCTGGACCTTCACAGATCCCAACCTCAGGCCCATATCCACTCCTGCTTGCAGGAAGAGGAGTAAACGTCACAGTTGAAACTCCACCGTAGGAAACTTCTTGGACTCACACCAAGAGACATATTTCTTCCAAATACGATGGTAATGTTTAGACGTTACCCCTTTCCTAGCCTGTTTGAGAGTAGGAATTACCTTCTTCGGAATGCCTTTCCGAGCAAGAATCAGGCGCTCAACTTCCATGCTGTCAAACGTAGACGCGGTAAGTCTTGATAGGCGAATGGCCTTTGCTGCAGCAGGTCCTCCCGAAGAGGAAGAGGCCTCAGCTCTTCTTGCAGTAGATTCAGAAGGTCCATGTACCAAGCCCTTCTCGGCCAGTCTGGGGCAATGAGGATCGCTTGAACCCTTGTTCTCCTTATGAGCTTTAGGGTTCTTGGGATGAGTGGGAGTGGTGGAAACACGTACACTGACTGGAACACCCACGGAGACACCAGGGCATCCACTGCCATTGCTTGTGGGTCCCTCGACCTGGAACAATAACACTGAAGCTTCTTGTTGAGACGAGAGGCCATTATGTCTATTTGGGGTAATCCCCAAAGGTCTGTTATTTCCTTGAACACCTCCGAATGTAGACCCCACTCCCCTGGATGGAGATCGTGTCTGCTGAGGAAGTCTGCTTCCCAGTTGTCTACTCCCAGAATGAAGATGGCTGACAGCGCCAACGCGTGGTTTTCTGTCCGGAGGAGTATTCTTGTCACCTCTGACATTGCCGCTCTGCTCTTCGTTCCACCCTGTCGGTTTATGTAAGCCACTGTTGTTACGTTGTCCGACTGCACTTGAATGGCCCAATTTCTTAGAAGAGGGGCCGCCTGAAGAAGACCGTTGTAGACGGCTCTTAGTTCCAGGATGTTGATGGGCAGGCCGGCTTCCAGGCTTGACTACCGTCCTTGGAAAGTTACTCCTTGAGTGACTGCTCCCCAGCCCCGAAGGTTCGCATCCGTGGTTAGAAGTACCCATTCCTGAATTCCGAACCTGTGGCCCTCCATAAGGTGAGGTAATTGTAACCACCAGAGGGGCGAAATCCTGGCCTTCGGCAACAGACGAATTCTCTGGTGCATGTGGAGATGAGATCCCGACCATTTGTCCAGAAGATCCAGTTGGAAGGTCCGAGCGTAAAACCTCAGGTACTGGAGAGCCTCGTAAGAGGCCACCATCTTTCCCAACAGGCGAATGCATTGATGAACTGACACCTGGGCTGGCTTCAGGACATCCCGGACCATAGTTTGTATCACCAACGCCTTTTCTTGCGGAAGAAACACCTTCTGCACTTCTGTGTCTAGGATCATTCCCAGAAAGGACAACCTCTGGGTTTGTTCCAAATGTTCAGAATCCAACCATGACTCTTGGAAGGTTCAGAATCCAACAATGACTCTTGAGGAGGCATGTTGTGAGAACAATGGACTGCAGCAGCTTCTCCTTGGATGATGCCTTTATCAGCAGATCGTCCAGATATGGAATGATGTTCACCCCTTGTTTGCGGAGGAGAACCATCATCTCTGCCATCACCTTGATAAACACCCTTGGTGCTGTGGAGAGGCCGAATGGCAGGGCCTGGAACTGGAAATGACAGTCCAGCAATGCGAAACGGAGATAAACCTGATGCGGCAGCCAGATCGGAATGTGGAGGTACGCATCCTTGATATCCAGGGATACTAGGAAGTCCCCCTCTTCCAGACCTGATATCACCGCCCTGAGAGACTCCATCTTGAACTTGAACTCCTTTAGAAAGGGGTTCAATGATTTTAGGTTCAAAATGGGCTTGACCGAACCATCCGGTTTCGGTACCACGAAAAGGTTCGAATAGTAACCTGTGGCCTGCGCAGGAGGAAGAACTGGCACAATGACCTGTGATTCCACCAGCTTTTGGACAGCTTCTTCTAGTACAGTGCTGTCTGCCAACAGAGCTGGTAAGCCTGATTTCAAAAAACGATGAAGAGGGAGACTTTGAAATTCCATCCTGTATCCCTGGGATACAATATCTATCACCCAGGGATCCACGCCGGACGATACCCAGATGTGACTGAAGTGTCTGAGTCTCACTCCCACCGGCCCCACCTCCAGGCCGCACGGTCCACCGTCATGTGGAGGACTTTGGCGTACCTGAAGCAGACTTTTGTTCCTGGGAACCTGCAGCGGCAGGTTTCTTGGACTTAACTCGACCTCCCCTAAAGAAGGTATTGGACGGTCTGGCCTTTCTAGGCTTGTTAGGCCAAAAGGACTGTGTTGCAGATGAAGAGAAGGATTTCTTCGGAACAGGTGCTGCTGAGGGAAGAAATGGATGCTTACCCGCTGTAACCGTGGATATCCATGCGTGTAGAGCTTCCCCAAAGAGAGCCTGACCTGTATAGGGTAGGGACTCCACACTTTTTCTGGATTCCGCGTCGGCCGACCACTGGCGCAGCCACAGTCTGAGTATAGACGGGTCCACCAGGAGCCATTGGCACTTTAAGAGTTTGAGCGTGTGGGCTGGCTTCTCCCTCTATGCCCCTCCTACCAGACTCAGTTTAGAAAATGTGCCCGGAGGAGCCGGTCACAGCTAGGGGAGCTCTACAGAGCTTCTTTAGAAAAAGTTTTTTTAGAGTTCATTATTTTACAGGGAGGCTACTGGCAACAGCCTCCCTGCTTCGTGGGACTAAGGGGGGAGTAGTGTCCACCCTGCGGAGTCTGAGCCACTATCTCCGCTGACAGGACACTGAGCTCCTGAGGGGATTGATCATTCCCCGCCACAGGAGATCGCTCACCCCAGCAGCATGCCGCCACCCCCTTACAGAGCCAGAAGATTGGTAGTGAGCGAGTCACCGACCCCCCCAGCAAGCGGGGGGCCGGTGTGAAGATGGCGGCAACAGGGTATGGAGCGCAGTACTAACTGCACTCCGGGGCTCAGCGGTACATAGTGTGGCGCTGTGAGGGGCGCCCTGAGCCAGCGCCTACACCCTACACTGGTCACACAGCCTGTCAGGGTCCCAGGATCGCTGCCAGCACAATTCCTCAGACCAGTATAATCTTGTGAAGAGTGGGAAGACAGCACCATTTTGGGGGTGGAGCTTCTCCTCAGAGCGGACCCAGCAGCGTTCAGCGCCATTTTCCTGCCTGCACAACGCTGTCAGTGAAGAGCAAGTCCCTCCAGAACAACTCCAGCTATCTCTCATGGTACCAGGGGTTGTAGAAGGGGGGGGGGGGGGGGGGGGGCTGTATACAGGGTGTGTAACCTATTAAGGTGCACAGTTGGGGGTCTCCCTTTACCTAAAAAGCGCTGTGTGTGTGGATTTGCTCCAATCTCTGTGTCTCTCTTGTTAAACTCTGTCTCCCCTACCCTGAGTGTGTGTGTGTGTGTGTGTGTGTGTGTGTGTGTGTGTGTGTGTGTGTGTGTGTGGAGTGTCTGTGGTCTCCATTAAGCTATGTCCAGGGACTCTGTGTCATATGCTGAAGAGGATATGTCCTCTCAGGATGATCCCATTCCATGTAATCAGGATTGCACTGTTTTAGCACAGATACCAGCAAGGGAGCCTGAGTGGTTATCCTCTATCAAATCTATGATTTCTCAGATTTCTACTAGGATTGCACAGAATGAGTCTGCAACTCAGGCTTTACAGAGCTCTATGGCAGTCTGGCCAGTTCTGTTACCTCAGGGCCCCCCGCTGCATATTCCCAAAAACATGCTCTTGCACAAATTATGCAAGATGACACGGATACCGATTCTGACACTGAGGACGGTGATGGGGATGTGCTGCGGGGGGCGGCATCTCTTGCAAAAGGGGTGCAGTTGATGATAGAGGCCATTAGGGATGTGTTGAATATTACTGATGCAACACCTGTGCAGGTTGAGGAGACTTACTTTACTGAAAATAAGAAAGCCTCGCTAACCTTTCCTGCGTCAAAAGAATTAAATGCTATATTTGAAAAAGCATGGGAAAGCCCTGAGAAAAAATTCCAGATCCCTAAAAGGGTCCTGGTGGTGTTTCCTTTCCCTGGGGAGGATAGAAAAAAAATGGTAAATAGTGTATTAATAGTGTACTTAATAGTGGTAAATAGTAAATAATACTGTTATTGTTATTCCAACCACAATTGTCTAAAATAAGAAAGTTGTTCTAACTTCCATTTCTTGTTCTGCTTATATATATTATACAGTGCAAATATAACCAGAGTTAAAAGAGTGAATATATATTTATATATACAGTATATATATATATATATATATATATATATATACTTTACATAGTTGAATATGCTGACAACAAAATCACACAAAAATTATCAATGGAAATCAAATTTATTAACCCATGAAGCTCTGGATTTGGAGTCACACTCAAAATTAAAGTGGAAAAACACACTACAGGCTGATCCAACTTTGATGTAATGTCCTTAAAACAAGTCAAAATGAGGCTCAGTAGTGTGTGTGGCCTCCACATGTCTGTATGACCTCCCTACAATGCCTGGGCATGCTCCTGATGAGGTGGCGGACGGTCTCCTAAGGGATCTTCTCCCAGACCTGGACTAAAGCTTCCGCCAACTCCTGGACAGTCTGTGGTGCAATGTGGCGTTGGTGGATGGAGAGAGACATGATGTCCCAGATGTGCTCAATTGGATTCAGGTCTGGGGAACGGGCGGGCCAGTCCATAGCATCAATGCCTTCGTCTTGCAGGAACTGCTGACACACTCCAGCCACATGAGGTCTAGCATTGTCTTGCATTAGGAAAAACCCAGGGCCAACCGCACCAGCATATGGTCTCACAAGGGGTCTGAGGATCTCATCTCGGTACCTAATGGCAGTCAGGCTACCTCTGGCGAGCACATGAAGGGCTGTGCAGCCTCCCAAAGAAATGCCACCCCACACCATTACTGACCCACTGCCAAACCGGTCATGCTGGAGGATGTTGCAGGCAGCAGAACATTCTCCTTGGCGTCTCCAGACTCTGTCACATCTGTCACATGTGCTCAGTGAGAACCTGCTTTCATCTGTGAAGAGCACAGGGCGCCAGTGGGTAATTTGCCAATCTTGGTGTTCTCTGGCAAATGCCAAACGTCCTGCACGGTGTTGGGCTGTAAGCACAACCCCCACCTGTGGACGTCGAGCCCTCATACCACCCTCATGGAGTCTGTTTCTGATCGTTTGAGTAGGCACATGCACATTTGTGGCTTGCTGGAGGTCATTTTGTAGGGCTCTGGCAGTGCTCCTCCTGTTCCTCCTTGCAAAAAGGCGGAGGTGGCAGTCCTGCTGCTGGGTTGTTCCCCTCCTACGGCCTCCTCCATGTCTCCTGATGTACTGGCCTGTCTCCAGGTAGCTCCTCCATGCTCTGGACACTACGCTGACAGACACAGCAAACCGTCTTGCCACAGCTCGTATTGATGTGCCATCCTGGATGAGCTGCACTACCTGAGTCACTTGTGTGGGTTGTAGACTCCGTCTCATGCTACCACTAGAGTGAAAGCACCGCCAGCTTTCAAAAGTGACCAAAATGTCAGCCAGAAAGCATAGGAGCTGAGAAGTTGCCCCAAGTTATGCCAATTTGTTCATGTCCTATTGGGAATCCTCTACCATCTATTCCAGCATAACTTGAGGCACAAAACTACGACATTGGAGTCGCTACATTGACGACATCCTGTTCTTTTGGAATGGAAGTAAAGACGATTTGGAGACTTTTTGCCAAAATCTTAATGAGAATTCAGTTAATCTCAACTTTGTCTTCGCTATAAATCAGAATGAAGTGAATTTCCTAGATCTTTCCATATATATTAAAGATGGAATCATTCATACCAAAACTTTCCATAAACCCACGGACACACAAAATTATATATCTACAGACAGTGAACACCATCAGAACTGGCTTCAAGGGATACCAAAGAGTCAATTCATCCGTATAAGAAGGAATTGCAGTGAACAAATGAAATGTGAAACACAAATTGATCATCTGAAGAACATCTTCCTGAAGAAAGGATACCATTCCAAAAAGATTAAAAAAATGGCTGAAGAAATCAAATCCAGTGAAAGAGAACCGCTCATTCAAGACCAGAAGAAGACCAAAAAGTAATCCACATCAGAAAGTCAATGGGCCTTTCTCACAGGCTTCAACTCAGATTACAAATATTTTGAAAGAATCATTCACAAACATTGGCACATCCTCCAAGGAGACCCGATATTAAGAAACATTCTTCCCAGCAAACCTAAGTTCATATACCGTAAGGCGGCCAATCTAAAGAGCCCTGAAGTGCCCTACCTGTGAAAAACACCAATCCGATAAGAACTGCTGGTTTTCACAGTGAATTGGCCAATGCACGGAATTGGCCAATGCACGGAAGCCTGCAAACCTAGCGGTTTGCAAGCTTCCGTGCATTGGTCGGGGTTTGCCTTTCACAAGCCTAACCAGTACTGTATGCCTAAATAAATGGTTTAGTCAGTTCAGATCTAATGTGTAGGTATTACTCTCCTTAGTCAGCAGGTCCCGATGGTATTCACCCAAGGGTTCTAATGGAGCTTCACTCTGAACTTGCAAAACCGCTATTTTTGATCTTTAAGGATTCAGTAATATCAGGTATGGTTCCCAAAGACTGCCGTATAGCGGAAGTAGTGCCTATATTCAAAAAGGGAAGTAAAGCTGAACCAGGTAATTATAGACCAGTTAGTCTTACATCTATAGTGGGGAAAGTATTGGAAGGTATTCTAAGAGATAGTATTCAGAAGTTCCTTGAAGTCAAAAAGGAATCAACATGGGTTTATGAAGGACAGATCCTGTCAAACCAACTTACTTGGCTTTTATGAAACAATAAGCGCAAACCTAGATCAGGGTAAAGAGGTGGATGTAATCTTTTTAGATTTTGCCAAAGCATTCGACACTGTACCACACATGAGACTTATCTACAAGCTACACGAATCAGGGCTAGGAAGCACAATATGCACTTGAGTCAAAAACTGGTTAGATAATAGGGAGCAGCGCGTTGCGGTTAATTGATCTTTTTCAACTTGGACTGAAGTGCTAAGTGGTGAGACGCAAGGCTCAGTATTAGGACCGCTATTGTTCAATATTTTCATTAACGACCTAACAGAAGGTCTAGAGAGCATGATGTCAATTTTTGCAGATGATACCAAATTGTGTAAAGTTGTAAATGCGGAGGGGGATGCTGAGTCGCTTCAGAACGACTTAGTTAAATTAGAAGCTTGGGCAGCGAAATGGAGAATGCGCTTCAATACAGACAAGTGTAAGGTACCTGCATTTTGGAAAAAGACGCCCTGCTGGCGTTGAAACGCGTTAGGATACAGGTGCATTTTCTTGCTAACACTCCTGCATCATTTGAAGTTCGGCTCAGTCGGAGCCTTTGCAGGAGATCAGCTCCATCACGTCCGCTGTCTTCATAGCTTTCCGTCAATCAGCAGTTGCCTAAGTGCCGACTTTCCTTCTGCCTACGCCGGCGGCCCGCCTAGCATATTGTGGCTCCAGCATTACCTCCATTCTACGCCAGGTGACCGCAGGGAGGCTCAATCGGAGCTGCCCGTGGGAGTACAGGTCAGCCGCTCCTGTTGAGAGCTTTTCCACACTGTGCCACATAAAGCAACATCTAGCCATCCGGATATCATAGCTGCCTGTCAGCTTTGCACAGCTGCAATCCATCCAGCCTGGCGGCCACTACAGGCACTGCTCTCCATTCCCCGTGCAGGGGTCAGCGGCTGACCGTGCCAACATCACTCCGGGCTCTCCCTCCCGTCACCATCACAGCGGCTTGAGGAATTTCTACACAGTTTATTTGTTTATCAATATTTATCATTTGAGCACCACAATATTGCTCCAAGGGTCCCTTTCAATCTAGGACCACTGGAATTGACATTCAGTCTTCAGTCACACGTATCTAGGACTGTCCGGGACTTTCATGGATCAAGTGAGTTACATGCATTTGCATATAGACCCTTAATCCATTTCAAACAGTTACTAATCATTGTTGTTATTACATTTAAAACGATACCTCCGGGGTTACATGTTTTAGAATAACAGGAATTTTCATTCAGTCAAAAGAATATCCCACAATCTTAATTTATCTTGGCATAGGGATAATGTATTTTTATGCTGATTTGTCATAATCATACTCCCGGGAGATTTGTTGTTATTATTACAATTTTTTTTTAAATAAAAATAAATGTTTTTTACGTTTGATTGTTGAGCGCAACTTGGTATTCTTTCTATACAGTTTTATATCCAGGGATTGGCATTCCCTTTCCAAGTCGCTGCTGACAATCATATATACACCACCACTCACTGAGCGCTTAGCATATTTTGGAAGTGTAAGGTAATGCACTGTGGTAACAAGAACAAAAATAACACCTACCTACTAAATGGGGTAAAATTAGGGGATTCTGTACTGGAAAAGGACTTAGGTGTCATCATAGATAGCAAACTAAGCAGTAGTACCCAAAGTAGGACTGCAGCAAAGAAGGCTAATAAGATATTAGCATGCATAAAACGGGGAATTGATGCTAGGGCCGAGAGTATTATACTCCCGTTATATAAATCACTTGTGAGGCCACACCTTGAATACTGTGTACAATTCTGGGCACCTTACTACAAAAAGGATATCCTGGAGCTAGAAAAGGTTCAAAGGCGGGCGACCAAACTAATTAAGGGTATGGAGATGCTGGAATATGAGGAAAGACTTGCAAGACTAGGCATGTTTGCACTAGTGATGAGCACCGGAAATTTTTCGGGTTTTGTGGTTTGGTTTTGGGTTCGGTTCCGCGGCCGTGTTTTGGGTTCGAACGTGTTTTGGCAAAACCTCACCGAATTTTTTTTGTCGGATTCGGGTGTGTTTTGGATTCGGGTGTTTTTTTCAAAAAACCCTAAAAAACAGCTTAAATCATAGAATTTGGGGGTCATTTTGATCCCAAAGTATTATTAACCTCAATAACCATCATTTCCACTCATTTTCAGTCTATTCTGAACACCTCACACCTCACAATATTATTTTTAGTCCTAAAATTTGCACCGAGGTCGCTGGATGGCTAAGCTAAGCGACCCAAGTGGCCGAAACAAACACCTGGCCCATCTAGGAGTGGCACTGCAGTGTCACGCAGGATGGCCCTTCCAAAAAACACTCCCCAAACAGCACATGACGCAAAGAAAAAAAGAGGCGCAATGAGGTAGCTGTGTGAGTAAGCTAAGCGACCCTAGTGGCCGACACAAACACCTGGCCCATCTAGGAGTGGCACTGCAGTGTCACGCAGGATGGCCCTTCCACAAAACACTCCCCAAACAGCACATGACGCAAAGAAAAAAAGAGGCGCAATGAGGTAGCTGTGTGAGTAAGCAAAGCGACCCTAGTGGCCGACACAAACACCTGGCCCATCTAGGAGTGGCACTGCAGTGTCACGCAGGATGGCCCTTCCAAAAAACACTCCCCAAACAGCACATGACGCAAAGAAAAAAAGAGGCGCAATGAGGTAGCTGTGTGAGTAAGCTAAGCGACCCTAGTGGCCGACACAAACACCTGGCCCATCTAGGAGTGGCACTGCAGTGTCACGCAGGATGGCCCTTCCAAAAAACACTCCACAAACAGCACATGACGCAAAGAAAAAAAGAGGCGCAATGAGGTAGCTGTGTGAGTAAGCTAAGCGACCCTAGTGGCCGACACAAACACCTGGCCCATCTAGGAGTGGCACTGCAGTGTCACGCAGGATGGCCCTTCCAAAAAACACCCCCCAAACAGCACATGACGCAAAGAAAAATGAAAGAAAAAAGAGGTGCAAGATGGAATTGTCCTTGGGCCCTCCCACCCACCCTTATGTTGTATAAACAGGACATGCACACTTTAACCAACCCATCATTTCAGTGACAGGGTCTGCCACACGACTGTGACTGAAATGACGGGTTGGTTTGGACCCCCACCAAAAAAGAAGCAATTAATCTCTCCTTGCACAAACTGGCTCTACAGAGGCAAGATGTCCACCTCATCATCATCCTCCGATATATCACCGTGTACATCCCCCTCCTCACAGATTATCAATTCGTCCCCACTGGAATCCACCATCTCAGCTCCCTGTGTACTTTGTGGAGGCAATTGCTGCTGGTCAATGTCTCCACGGAGGAATTGATTATAATTCATTTTAATGAACATCATCTTCTCCACATTTTCTGGATGTAACCTGGTACGCCGATTGCTGACAAGGTGAGCGGCGGCACTAAACACTCTTTCGGAGTACACACTTGTGGGAGGGCAACTTAGGTAGAATAAAGCCAGTTTGTGCAAGGGCCTCCAAATTGCCTCTTTTTCCTGCCAGTATAAGTACGGACTGTCTGACGTGCCTACTTGGATGCGGTCACTCATATAATCCTCCACCATTCTTTCAATGGGGAGAGAATCATATGCAGTGACAGTAGACGACATGTCCGTAATCGTTGTCAGGCCCTTCAGTCCGGACCAGAAGTCAGCATCAGCAGTCGCTCCAGACTGCCCTGCATCACCGCCAGCGGGTGGGCTCGGAATTCTGAGCCTTTTCCTCGCACCCCCAGTTGCGGGAGAATGTGAAGGAGGAGATGTTGACAGGTCGCGTTCCGCTTGACTTGACAATTTTGTCACCAGCAGTTCTTTGAACCCCAGCAGACTTGTGTCTGCCGGAAAGAGAGATCCAAGGTAGGTTTTAAATCTAGGATCGAGCACGGTGGCCAAAATGTAGTGCTCTGATTTCAACAGATTGACCACCCGTGAATCCTTGTTAAGCGAATTAAGGGCTCCATCCACAAGTCCCACATGCCTAGCGGAATCGCTCTGTGTTAGCTCCTCCTTCAATGTCTCCAGCTTCTTCTGCAAAAGCCTGATGAGGGGAATGACCTGACTCAGGCTGGCAGTGTCTGAACTGACTTCACGTGTGGCAAGTTCAAAAGGTTGCAGAACCTTGCACAACGTTGAAATCATTCTCCACTGCGCTTGAAACAGGTGCATTCCACCTCCTATATCGTGCTCAGTTGTATAGGCTTGAATGGCCTTTTGCTGCTCCTCCAACCTCTGAAGCATATAGAGGGTTGAATTCCACCTCGTTACCACTTCTTGCTTCAGATGATGGCAGGGCAGGTTCAGTAGTTTTTGGTGGTGCTCCAGTTTTCTGTACGTGGTGCCTGTACGCCGAAAGTGTCCCGCAATTCTTCTGGCCACCGACAGCATCTCTTGCACGCCCCTCTCGTTTTTTAAATAATTCTGCACCACCAAATTCAAGGTATGTGCAAAACATGGGATGTGCTGGAATTTGCCCATATTTAATGCACACACAATATTGCTGGCGTTGTCCGATGCCACAAATCCACAGGAGAGTCCAATTGGGGTAAGCCATTCTGCGATGATCTTCCTCAGTTGCCGTAAGAGGTTTTTAGCTGTGTGCGTATTCTGGAAAGCGGTGATACAAAGCGTAGCCTGCCTAGAATAGAGTTGGCGTTTGCGAGATGCTGCTACTGGTGCCGCCGCTGCTGTTCTTGCGGCGGGAGTCCATACATCTACCCAGTGGGCTGTCACAGTCATATAGTCCTGAGCCTTCCCTGCTCCACTTGTCCACATGTCCGTGGTTAAGTGGACATTGGGTACAACTGCATTTTTTAGGACACTGGTGAGTCTTTTTCTGAGGTCTGTGTACATTTTCGTTATCGCCTGCCTAGAGAAATGGAACCTAGATGGTATTTGGTACCGGGGACACAGTACCTCCAACAAGTCTCTAGTTGCCTCTGCAGTAATGATGGATACCGGAACCACGTTTCTCACCGCCCAGGATGCCAAGGCCTCAGTTATCCGCTTTGCAGCAGGATGACTGCTGTGATATTTCATCTTCCTCGCAAAGGACTGTTGGACAGTCAATTGCTTGCTGGAAGTAGTAAAAGTGGTCTTACGAGTACAACTTCCCCTCTGGGATGACCATCGACTCCCAGCAGCAACAACAGCAGCGCCAGCAGCAGTAGGCGTTACACGCAAGGATGCATCGGAGGAATCCCAGGCAGGAGAGGACTCGTCAGAATTGCCAGTGACATGGCCTGCAGGACTATTGGCATTCCTGGGGAAGGAGGAAATTGACACTGAGGGAGTTGGTGGGGTGGTTTGCGTGAGCTTGGTTACAAGAGGAAGGGATTTACTGGTCAGTGGACTGCTTCCGCTGTCGCCCAAAGTTTTTGAACTTGTCACTGACTTATGATGAATGCGCTGCAGGTGACGTATAAGGGAGGATGTTCCGAGGTGGTTAACGTCCTTACCCCTACTTATTACAGCTTGACAAAGGCAACACACGGCTTGACAAATGTTGTCCGCATTTCTGTTGAAATACTTCCACACCGAAGAGCTGATTTTTTTGGTATTTTCACCAGGCATGTCAATGGCCCTATTCCTCCCACGGACAACAGGTGTCTCCCCGGGTGCCTGACTTAAACAAACCACCTCACCATCAGAATCCTCCTGGTCAATTTCCTCCCCAGCACCAGCAACACTCATATCCTCCTCATCCTGGTGTACTTCAACACTGACATCTTCAATCTGACTATCAGGAACTGGACTGCGGGTGCTCCTTCCAGCACTTGCAGGGGGCGTGCAAATGGTGGAAGGCGCATGCTCTTCACGTCCAGTGTTGGGAAGGTCAGGCATCACAAACCACACAATTGGACTCTCCTTGTGGATTTGTGATTTCGAAGAACGCACAGTTCTTTGCTGTGCTTTTGCCAGCTTGAGTCTTTTCATTTTTCTAGCGAGAGGCTGAGTGCTTCCATCCTCATGTGAAGCTGAACCACTAGCCATGAACATAGGCCAGGGCCTCAGCCGTTCCTTGCCACTCTGTGTGGTAAATGGCATATTGGCAAGTTTACGCTTCTCCTCCGACAATTTTATTTTTTATTTTTGAGTCCTTTTTTTACTGATATTTGGTGTTTTGGATTTTACATGCTCTGTACTATGACATTGGGCATCGGCCTTGGCAGACGACGTTGCTGGCATTTCATCGTCTCGGCCATGACTAGTGGCAGCAGCTTCAGCACGAGGTGGAAGTCGATCTTGATCTTTCCCTATTTTTGGAACCTCAACATTTTTGTTCTCCATATTTTAATAGGCACAACTAAAAGGCACCTCAGGTAAACAATGGAGATGGATGGATACTAGTATACTTATGGATTGACGAGCGACTGCCGACACAGAGGTAGCTACAGCCGTGGACTACCGTACTGCGTCTGCTGCTAATATAGACTGGATGATAATGATATAAAAAATATATATATATATATATCACTACTGCAGCCGGACAGGTATATATTATATAATGACGGACCTGCTGGACACTGTCAGCTCAGCACTGCAGACTCCTAAAGTAAGCTACTAGTAGTATCAAGAAGATAGAAAAAAAAAACACCACAGGTAGGTGGTATACAATTATGGATGGACTAGCGACTGCCGACACAGAGGTAGCTACAGCCGTGGACTACCGTACTGCGTCTGCTGCTAATATAGACTGGATGATAATGAGATATAAAATATATATATATCACTACTGCAGCCGGACAGGTATATATTATATAATGACGGACCTGCTGGACACTGTCAGCTCAGCACTGCAGACTCCTAAAGTAAGCTACTAGTATCAAGAAGATAGAAAAAAAAAAACACCACGGGTAGGTGGTATACAATTATGGATGGACGAGCGACTGCCGACACAGAGGTAGCTACAGCCGTGGACTACCGTACTGTGTCTGCTGCTAATATAGACTGGATGATAATGATATAAAATATATATATATATATCACTACTGCAGCCGGACAGGTATATATTATATAATGACGGACCTGCTGGACACTGTCAGCTCAGCACTGCAGACTCCTAAAGTAAGCTACTAGTAGTATCAAGAAGATAGAAAAAAAAAACACCACAGGTAGGTGGTATACAATTATGGATGGACTAGCGACTGCCGACACAGAGGTAGCTACAGCCGTGGACTACCGTACTGCGTCTGCTGCTAATATAGACTGGATGATAATGATATAAAAAATATATATATATATCACTACTGCAGCCGGACAGGTATATATTATATAATGACGGACCTGCTGGACACTGTCAGCTCAGCACTGCAGACTCCTAAAGTAAGCTACTAGTAGTATCAAGAAGATAGAAAAAAAAAAAACACCACAGGTAGGTGGTATACAATTATGGATGGACTAGCGACTGCCGACACAGAGGTAGCTACAGCCGTGGACTACCGTACTGCGTCTGCTGCTAATATAGACTGGATGATAATGAGATATAAAATATATATATATCACTACTGCAGCCGGACAGGTATATATTATATAATGACGGACCTGCTGGACACTGTCAGCTCAGCACTGCAGACTCCTAAAGTAAGCTACTAGTAGTATCAAGAAGATAGAAAAAAAAAACACCACAGGTAGGTGGTATACAATTATGGATGGACTAGCGACTGCCGACACAGAGGTAGCTACAGCCGTGGACTACCGTACTGCGTCTGCTGCTAATATAGACTGGATGATAATGATATAAAAAATATATATATATATCACTACTGCAGCCGGACAGGTATATATTATATAATGACGGACCTGCTGGACACTGTCAGCTCAGCACTGCAGACTCCTAAAGTAAGCTACTAGTATCAAGAAGATAGAAAAAAAAAAAAAAACACCACGGGTAGGTGGTATACAATTATGGATGGACGAGCGACTGCCGACACAGAGGTAGCTACAGCCGTGGACTACCGTACTGCGTCTGCTGCAGTGCTAATATAGACTGGATGATAATGATATAAAAAATATATATATATCACTACTGCAGCCGGACAGGTATATATTATATAATGACGGACCTGCTGGACACTGTCAGCAGAATGCGTTTATAGAATAAAAACACCACACGACGAGTGTTTAACTTTTTCAGGCAGACAATCACAATATACTGGTGGTCAGTGGTCACTGGTCAGTCACACTGGCACTGGCAGTGGCACTCTGGCAGCAAAAGTGTGCACTGTTAAAATATGTACTCCTGCTATAACTGCTCCCCAGTCTCCCCCACAATTAAGCTGTGTGAGCAGTGAGCACTCAGCACAGTCAGATATACAGTATTACATAGATGATGCAGCACACTGAGGGCACACTGAGGCTGAGCACAGATATGGTATGTGACTGTGTCACACTGTGTATCGTTTTTTTTCAGGCAGAGAACGGATTAATTAAACTGGTGGTCACTGGTCACACTATCAGCAAGTAGTAGTGGTCACTGGTCAGTCACACTGGCACTGGCAGTGGCACTCTGGCAGCAAAAGTGTGCACTGTTAAAATATGTACTCATGCTATAACTGCTCCCCAGTCTCCCCCACAATTAAGCTGTGTGAGCAGTGAGCACTCAGCACAGTCAGATATACAGTATTACATAGATGATGCAGCACACTGAGGGCACACTGAGGCTGAGCACAGATATGGTATGTGACTGTGTCACACTGTGTATCGTTTTTTTTCAGGCAGAGAACGGATTAATTAAACTGGTGGTCACTGGTCACACTATCAGCAAGTAGTACTCCGTCCTAATATGCTCCCCAAAATTAGTAAATCAAGTGTCTCTACTCTCTACTACTCTCTAGTCTACTCTAAACGGAGAGGACGCCAGCCACGTCCTCTCCCTATCAATCTCAATGCACGTGTGAAAATGGCGGCGACGCGCGGCTCCTTATATAGAATCCGAGTCTCGCGATAGAATACGAGCCTCGCGAGAATCCGACAGCGGGATGATGACGTTCGGGCGCGCTCGGGTTAGCCGAGCAAGGCGGGAAGATCCGAGTCTGCCTCGGACCCGTGTAAAAAGCGTGAAGTTCGGGGGGGTTCGGTTTCCGAGAAACCGAACCCGCTCATCTCTAGTTTACACTGGAAAAGAGGAGATTAAGAGGACATGATCAACATTTACAAATATATAAGGGGACAATATGCAGATCTTGCGCAGGACCTGTTTTTGGTTAGATCAACACAGAGAACTCATGGACACTCGCTCAGGTTAGTGGAGAGGAGATTCCGCACAATACGGCGTAAAGGCTTTTTTACGGTAAGGACGATACGTGTTTGGAATTCCCTGCCTGAGGGAGTTGTAATGGCCGACTCAGTCAACACCTTTAAGAATGGGTTAGATAAATTCCTAATGGATAATGATATCCAGGGTTACGGGCATAGTCACGCACTATGGTTATTATAAAAAAGAGGGGTTAAACGTAACGGCAGTCATCAACTTCAGTCAAAATTTTATACAAAATAATCATGCAAAGGAGACCACAAATAGGTTGAACTCGATGGACAATTGTCTTTTTTCAACCTTATATACTATGTTACTATGTTACTATGTTTGTTCCAACACACACTATTTACTCTCAGGTGTTTTTGTTATTAGGATTGCTACCAGTAAGCTTTGAAAAATCTGATTCAGTGAGTGTTAGGTAGAGATGAGCGGGTTCGGTTCCTCGGAATCCGAACCCGCCCGAACTTCAGGTTTTTTTACACGGGTCCGAGCGACTCGGATCTTCCCGCCTTGCTCGGTTAACCCGAGCGCGCCCGAACGTCATCATCCCGCTGTCGGATTCTCGCGAGGCTCGGATTCTATCGCGAGACTCGGATTCTATATAAGGAGCCGCGCGTCGCCGCCATTTTCACACGTGCATTGAGATTGATAGGGAGAGGACGTGGCTGGCGTCCTCTCCGTTTAGAGTGACTAGAGTACTAGAGAGAGACACAAATTTTGGGGAGCATATAGGAGGAGTACTACTTGCTGCTGATAGTGTGACCAGTGACCAGTGCCACCAGTTTAATTAATCCGTTCTCTGCCTGAAAAAAAACGATACACAGTGTGACACAGTCACACATACCATATCTGTGCTCAGCCCAGTGTGCTGCATCATATACTGTATATCATTATCTGACTGCTGAGTGCTCAGTGCTCACTGCTCACACAGCTTAATTGTGGGGGAGACTGGGGAGCAGTTATAGCAGGAGTACATTTAAGTACAGTGCACACTTTTGCTGCCAGAGTGCCACTGCCAGTGTGACTGACCAGTGACCACTGACCACCAGTATTGTGATTGTCTGCTGACCTCCAGTATATTGTGATTGTCTGCCTGAAAAAGTTAAACACTCGTCGTGTGGTGTTTTTATAAACGCATTCTTCAGACAGTGTCCAGCAGGTCCGTCATTACATAATATATACCTGTCCGGCTGCAGTACTAGTGTGATATATATATATATTTTAATTTTATCTCATTATCATCCAGTCTATATTAGCAGCAGACACAGTACGGTAGTCCACGGCTGTAGCTACCTCTGTGTCGGCAGTCGCTGGTCCATCCATAATTGTATACCACCTACCCGTGGTTTTTTTTTTCTATCTTCTTGATACTAGTAGCTTACTTTAGGAGTCTGCAGTGCTGACAGACAGTGTCCAGCAGGTCCGTCATTACATAATATATACCTGTCCGGCTGCAGTACTAGTGTGATATATATATATTTTAATTTTATCTCATTATCATCCAGTCTATATTAGCAGCAGACACAGTACGGTAGTCCACGGCTGTAGCTACCTCTGTGTCGGCAGTCGCTGGTCCATCCATAATTGTATACCACCTACCCGTGGTTTTTTTTTCTATCTTCTTGATACTAGTAGCTTACTTTAGGAGTCTGCAGTGCTGACAGATAGTGTATAGCAGGTCCGTCATTACATAATATATACCTGTCCGGCTGCAGTACTAGTGTGATATATATATTAAGTTTATCTCATTATCATCCAGTCTATATTAGCAGCAGACACAGTACGGTAGTCCACGGCTGTAGCTACCTCTGTGTCGGCAGTCGCTGGTCCATCCATAATTGTATACCACCTACCCGTGGTTTTTTTTTCTATCTTCTTGATACTAGTAGCTTACTTTAGGAGTCTGCAGTGCTGACAGACAGTGTCCAGCAGGTCCGTCATTACATAATATATACCTGTCCGGCTGCAGTACTAGTGTGATATATATATATTTTAATTTTATCTCATTATCATCCAGTCTATATTAGCAGCAGACACAGTACGGTAGTCCACGGCTGTAGCTACCTCTGTGTCGGCAGTCGCTGGTCCATCCATAATTGTATACCACCTACCCGTGGTTTTTTTTTTCTATCTTCTTGATACTAGTAGCTTACTTTAGGAGTCTGCAGTGCTGACAGACAGTGTCCAGCAGGTCCGTCATTACATAATATATACCTGTCCGGCTGCAGTACTAGTGTGATATATATATATATATATTTTAATTTTATCTCATTATCATCCAGTCTATATTAGCAGCAGACACAGTACGGTAGTCCACGGCTGTAGCTACCTCTGTGTCGGCAGTCGCTGGTCCATCCATAATTGTATGCCACCTACCCGTGGTTTTTTTTTCTATCTTCTTGATACTAGTAGCTTACTTTAGGAGTCTGCAGTGCTGACAGACAGTGTCCAGCAGGTCCGTCATTACATAATATATACCTGTCCGGCTGCAGTACTAGTGTGATATATATATATATATATTTTAATTTTATCTCATTATCATCCAGTCTATATTAGCAGCAGACACAGTACGGTAGTCCACGGCTGTAGCTACCTCTGTGTCGGCAGTCGCTGGTCCATCCATAATTGTATACCACCTACCCGTGGTTTTTTTTTTCTATCTTCTTGATACTAGTAGCTTACTTTAGGAGTCTGCAGTGCTGACAGACAGTGTCCAGCAGGTCCGTCATTACATAATATATACCTGTCCGGCTGCAGTACTAGTGTGATATATATATATATATATTTTAATTTTATCTCATTATCATCCAGTCTATATTAGCAGCAGACACAGTACGGTAGTCCACGGCTGTAGCTACCTCTGTGTCGGCAGTCGCTCGTCATCCATAAGTATACTAGTATCCATCCATCTCCATTGTTTACCTGAGGTGCCTTTTAGTTGTGCCTATTAAAATATGGAGAACAAAAATGTTGAGGTTCCAAAAATAGGGAAAGATCAAGATCCACTTCCACCTCGTGCTGAAGCTGCTGCCACTAGTCATGGCCGAGACGATAAAATGCCAGCAACGTCGTCTGCCAAGGCCGATGCCCAATGTCATAGTAAAGAGCATGTAAAATACAAAACACCAAATATCAGTAAAAAAAGGACTCAAAAATCTAAAATAAAATCGTCGGAGGAGAAGCGTAAACTTGCCAATATGCCATTTACCACACGGAGTGGCAAGGAACGGCTGAGGCCCTGGCCTATGTTCATGGCTAGTGGTTCAGCTTCACAAGAGGATGGAAGCACTCAGCCTCTCGCTAGAAAAATGAAAAGACTCAAGCTGGCAAAAGCACAGCAAAGAACTGTGCGTTCTTCGAAATCCCAAATCCACAAGGAGAGTCCAATTGTGTCGGTTGCGATGCCTGACCTTCCCAACACTGGACGTGAAGAGCATGCGCCTTCCACCATTTGCACGCCCCCTGCAAGTGCTGGAAGGAGCACCCGCAGTCCAGTTCCTGATAGTCAGATTGAAGATGTCAGTGTTGAAGTACACCAGGACGAGGAGGATATGGGTGTTGCTGGCGCTGGGGAGGAAATTGACAAGGAGGATTCTGATGGTGAGGTGGTTTGTTTAAGTCAGGCACCCGGGGAGACACCTGTTGTCCGTGGGAGGAATATGGCCATTGACATGCCTGGTGAAAATACCAAAAAAATCAGCTCTTCGGTGTGGAAGTATTTCAACAGAAATGCGGACAACATTTGTCAAGCCGTGTGTTGCCTTTGTCAAGCTGTAATAAGTAGGGGTAAGGACGTTAACCACCTCGGAACATCCTCCCTTATACGTCACCTGCAGCGCATTCATCATAAGTCAGTGACAAGTTCAAAAACTTTGGGCGACAGCGGAAGCAGTCCACTGACCAGTAAATCCCTTCCTCTTGTAACCAAGCTCACGCAAACCACCCCACCAACTCCCTCAGTGTCAATTTCCTCCTTCCCCAGGAATGCCAATAGTCCTGCAGGCCATGTCACTGGCAATTCTGACGAGTCCTCTCCTGCCTGGGATTCCTCCGATGCATCCTTGCGTGTAACGCCTACTGCTGCTGGCGCTGCTGTTGTTGCTGCTGGGAGTCGATGGTCATCCCAGAGGGGAAGTCAGAAGACCACTTGTACTACTTCCAGTAAGCAATTGACTGTCCAACAGTCCTTTGCGAGGAAGATGAAATATCACAGCAGTCATCCTGTTGCAAAGCGGATAACTGAGGCCTTGACAACTATGTTGGTGTTAGACGTGCGTCCGGTATCCGCCGTTAGTTCACAGGGAACTAGACAATTTCTTGAGGTAGTGTGCCCCCGTTACCAAATACCATCTAGGTTCCACTTCTCTAGGCAGGCGATACCGAGAATGTACACGGACTTCAGAAAAAGACTCACCAGTGTCCTACAAAATGCAGTTGTACCCAATGTCCACTTAACCACGGACATGTGGACAAGTGGAGCAGGGCAGGGTCAGGACTATATGACTGTGACAGCCCACTGGGTAGATGTATGGACTCCCGCCGCAAGAACAGCAGCGGCGGCACCAGTAGCAGCATCTCGCAAACGCCAACTCTTTCCTAGGCAGGCTACGCTTTGTATCACCGGTTTCCAGAATACGCACACAGCTGAAAACCTCTTACGGCAACTGAGGAAGATCATTGCGGAATGGCTTACCCCAATTGGACTCTCCTGTGGATTTGTGGCATCGGACAACGCCAGCAATATTGTGTGTGCATTAAATATGGGCAAATTCCAGCACGTCCCATGTTTTGCACATACCTTGAATTTGGTGGTGCAGAATTTTTTTAAAAACGAGAGGGGCGTGCAAGAGATGCTGTCGGTGGCCAGAAGAATTGCGGGACACTTTCGGCGTACAGGCACCACGTACAGAAGACTGGAGCACCACCAAAAACGCCTGAACCTGCCCTGCCATCATCTGAAGCAAGAAGTGGTAACGAGGTGGAATTCAACCCTATATATGCTTCAGAGGTTGGAGGAGCAGCAAAAGGCCATTCAAGCCTATACAATTGAGCACGATATAGGAGGTGGAATGCACCTGTCTCAAGCGCAGTGGAGAATGATTTCAACGTTGTGCAAGGTTCTGCTGCCCTTTGAACTTGCCACACGTGAAGTCAGTTCAGACACTGCCAGCCTGAGTCAGATCATTCCCCTCATCAGGCTTTTGCAGAAGAACCTGGAGACATTGAAGGAGGAGCTAACACGGAGCGATTCCGCTAGGCATGTGGGACTTGTGGATGGAGCCCTTAATTCGCTTAACAAGGATTCACGGGTGGTCAATCTGTTGAAATCAGATCACTACATTTTGGCCACCGTGCTCGATCCTAGATTTAAAACCTACCTTGGATCTCTCTTTCCGGCAGACACAAGTCTGCTGGGGTTCAAAAACCTGCTGGTGACAAAATTGTCAAGTCAAGCGGAACGCAACCTGTCAACATCTCCTCCTTCACATTCTCCCGCAACTGGGGGTGCGAGGAAAAGGCTCAGAATTCCGAGCCCACCCGCTGGCGGTGATGCAGGGCAGTCTGGAGCGACTGCTGATGCTGACATCTGGTCCGGACTGAAGGACCTGCCAACGATTACAGACATGTCGTCTATTGTCACTGCATATGATTCTCTCCCCATTGAAAGAATGGTGGAGGATTATATAAGTGACCGCATCCAAGTAGGCACGTCAGACAGTCCGTACTTATACTGGCAGGAAAAAGAGGCAATTTGGAGGCCCTTGCACAAACTGGCTTTATTCTACCTAAGTTGCCCTCCCACAAGTGTGTACTCCGAAAGAGTGTTTAGTGCCGCCGCTCACCTTGTCAGCAATCGGCGTACGAGGTTACTTCCAGAAAATGTGGAGAAGATGATGTTCATTAAAATGAATTATAATCAATTCCTCCGTGGAGACATTGACCAGCAGCAATTGCCTCCACAAAGTACACAGGGAGCTGAGATGGTGGATTCCAGTGGGGACGAATTGATAATCTGTGAGGAGGGGGATGTACACGGTGATATATCGGAGGATGATGATGAGGTGGACATCTTGCCTCTGTAGAGCCCGTTTGTGCAAGGAGAGATTAATTGCTTCTTTTTTGGTGGGGGTCCAAACCAACCCGTCATTTCAGTCACAGTCGTGTGGCAGACCCTGTCACTGAAATGATGGGTTGGTTAAAGTGTGCATGTCCTGTTTATACAACATAAGGGTGGGTGGGAGGGCCCAAGGACAATTCCATCTTGCACCTCTTTTTTCTTTAATTTTTCTTTGCGTCATGTGCTGTTTGGGGAGTATTGTTTTGAAGGGCCATCCTGCGTGACACTGCAGTGCCACTCCTAGATGGGCCAGGTGTTTGTGTCGGCCACTAGGGTCGCTTAGCTTACTCACACAGCTACCTCATTGCGCCTCTTTTTTTCTTTGCGTCATGTGCTGTTTGGGGAGTGTTTTTTTTGGAAGGGCCATCCTGCGTGACACTGCAGTGCCACTCCTAGATGGGCCAGGTGTTTGTGTCGGCCACTAGGGTCGCTTAGCTTAGTCATCCAGCGACCTCGGTGCAAATTTTAGGACTAAAAATAATATTGTGAGGTGTGAGGTGTTCAGAATAGACTGAAAATGAGTGGAAATTATGGTTTTTGAGGTTAATAATACTTTGGGATCAAAATGACCCCCAAATTCTATGATTTAAGCTGTTTTTTAGTGTTTTTTGAGAAAAACACCCGAATCCAAAACACACCCGAATCCGACAAAAAAAATTCGGTGAGGTTTTGCCAAAACGCGGTTGAACCCAAAACACGGCCGCGGTACCGAACCCAAAACCAAAACACAAAACCCGAAAAATTTCAAGTGCACATCTCTAGTGTTAGGCCCACTCAGCTGCTAGTGTGCATGTGACCTGTGCACAACCTAGCCTGCTGGACAAAGTGCAACTTCACTGTTATAAGCCCTACACACTGGCGATAATTCTCAAAGATATGAACCGTCTCGTTCATTAATGAACGAGATACCATTCATATCTTTGAGTGTGGAGGCACCAGCGATGAACGATGTGCGGCCCCGGGCTCATTCATCGCTGGTGCCCCGTCGGCTGTGCATGCAGGCCAATATGGACGATCTTGTCCATATTTGCCTGTACTTCTATGGAGCCGTGTGACGGGGGGAGTGAAGAAATGTCACTCCCCCCGTCACTGCCCCCCTGCCGCCGGGTCGCCCGTCGGCCGTATCCGCTGTCGGGCAGCTCGGCGTCAGATCGATAAATGTGTAGGGCCCTTTAGTGTCGGCAGGTTAGTGATTTGAAAATTTCACTTCCCTGCCTTACAGCGGAAAATCAGGATGCTTACTACATAACCCACCAGCTGTTGCTAGGTGGCAATCCTCCCGACGAACAAATATGAATGCACAAAATGGCAAGCTGCTCAATCAGATTGTGATGTTACTCAGGTGCTAAAAGGGAGGGGTAATTCTGTTTAAGAAAAAACTATTTGTGTTCCCTAATGCACACTGAGTGAGAAATAATACTACATAATAATCAGATAATACGGAGATCTTAGTTGCGTATATCTGCAGATATAGGGTTAAGCCCCCAGGCCGTTCAGCAAGGGGTCTCCATCACTGGGGGTCCCTAATACTAGGTATAGGTCCGGGGTTCAGTACCCCATCACGTCGGCACAGGTTGGCTACCCCAGGTCAGTACACAGGTGAAAGTTAATAAGGGTTCACTTATATAGCACTTATGTGCTTCTTATTAACCCTTATTAACTTTCACCTGTGTGCTGACCTGGGTTATCCGACCTGTGCCGACTTGATGGGGTCCTAGTATTAGGGACCCCCAGTGACGGAGACGCCTTGCCGAACGGCCTGGGGGCTTAACCCTATATCTGCAGATATACGCAACTAAGATCTCCGTATTATCTGATTATTATGTAGTATTATTTCTCACTCAGTGTGCATTAGGGAACACAAATTGTTTTTTCTTAAACAAATATGAATGTTTGAATATACCTGATGTTTGTTACATTGATACAGTCCAAGCACATGACATTATTAAAATGCTAATAACATTCATACAATTATTTGAGGAAAAAGTATTCCAGCTTAAGAAACTACAATAACTTACCTTTGCAAAAATATGTAACACTTCTATATTCAGTGAAGCTGCTTTTGAGCTCGAATTGAGTGTCTGAGCACTTCCTAGACTGGTCACCTGATCGTCAGAGGCGTACATCAGAGATCAAGGAATGCCCTCCCCCACCCAGTGAGGCATGCCTTTTTCTCTTTAGCATTATTGGCTGCTGCATGGCCCCACCCCAGCTACAGGCAGCATCTGACTGTCAGAAATGAGGCTGAGCTTGTTGCTGCCTCACCTCTCATCTCTTCTTGTATTTCCAAGGAGTGCTGCAATATTGGGGAGTTTTGCCCTATAAAAATGATCATAATTATACATTTTTATAGTCAAAACTCTGGAGTCTAATAGGAAGTATGACAGGAGAGGGTCTACCTCCCCTGCCTACACGACACTGATGTGACACTATGGGTGATATTCAATTGTTTATCCCTTCCCATCTCCTGTCTAAAGTGATGGGAGATTGGGGGGAGTGTGATATTCAATTGTTTCTTTTTATCGCGCTCGTTGCACTCAGAGAGGTCGGGTTTACCTGACCAAACTACTGGGTGCGGTGTGAAAAGTTCCATTTGAGCTGAAACTGGTCCCTTTTCACTTATTTCAGCTTGTCACCATTGGGGGTTGCAGCTGAAATGCCAGAGCCGGCAGCCAATAGTGCCAGAATGGAGTAACAATTGAATTGCTCCATTAGACGTCATCTACTGTCTGCCAGCGCTCTAAACAATTGAATTTCGCCCTATGGTGGTCATTCCGAGTTGATCGCAGCCAGCAACTTTTTGCTGCTGGTGCGATCAACTAATCCATGCCTATGGGGGAGTGTATTTTAGCTTAGCAGGGCTGCGTTCGATTGTGCAGCCCTGCTTAGCTAAAAAAGCAGTGAAAGAGTAAGGCTGGATCTACTTACCCTGTGCGACGGATCCAGCGACATTCCTCCCGGCTTTGACGTCAGACATCCGCCCTCCGTTTGCCTGGACATGCCTGCGTTCGGACGACCACTCCTCGAAAACAGCATCCAACGGTGAGTATCCGCCCCGGAACGCCTCTCCGCTGTCAATCTTCTTGCGATCGGCGTTGCGTCTTTTTTCGCTGTGCGCGCAGTTGCACGTGCACAATGCACACGCCGCACATGCGCAGTTCCAACCTGTTTGCACCGCAGCGAAGAACCGCTGCGTGCGAACGGGTCAGAATGACCCCCTATGTGTAGTATGTATGTGCATAGGTACGTGACAGTATGTTTGAATGTGTGTGACTGTATGTATATGTGTGTGTGTGGGCTGAAGTGTCCCAAGTGGAGGTAAGTTAGTGAGGGAACGCTCTTCCCTGCTATTCACATGAGGCGGGGTCCAGCCTAGCAGCTGCAGAAGGGATGTACACATACCCTGCGTATCATAAAATGGGGGAGTGATATAAAACGATGTCCCCTTTTCATGTGCGCACTGAAGGCTTGCGCACAATATCCCGATTTCTGTGTCCCAAATGTTGCTCTTTGGGGCCCCCAGGTTTAGATCGCCCGGACCCCCCAAAGCTTTAATCTAGCTCTGGTATCATGGGTTTGTCACTTAAAGCAGGTGCGTACAGAGATACACAACTGCTCAGACAGGAGTCTATACTCAGATGGAGAAACAGCACCTACCATATCATAGGACTAGTGCAAGTTTTAATGGTGCGACTGATGGTGCATCTAAAGACCCACCATTTGGCATTGCAGTCTATGGATCTGACAGTGGGCGTCTCAGTCCTGCACATTTGGACACACATGGATGTACACCACGGAAGGGCTTTGTAATAGCGTTAGCGTAAAGTCAGAGACGCGACTACTGCATCAAAAGATGCAAGGATAGCAGTCGCTCTATGAGAACTATTTAAGACCTTTCACAATTTAACCTCAAAACTGATGCTAATTTTATGTTTTCCCTTGCATTATGGTTGTTTATGTGTTTGTTTGTATTATTTTCTCAAATTACAGTCAGGGCCCCCATCATGAGGGTGGGGTGGGGGGAGGGGTCTGCGGGGGGGACTACTGGGACTGCATGGTGCTTTGATTGAAGTACACAGAGGAGGAGCCTGGGAGCTGGCCACACAGCGAAGAGGACAGCTGTAGCCAGAATACACAGGAGAAGGTAAGTGTCTGTGCCTACGGGGCCTGGGTGCGGAGGACGCCTAGAGACACAGAACACATGGAAGAATAGGGGATGGCAGGGTGCTGGCATGAGGCACAGAAGGGAGTTGGCTGGAAATAGAAGGGGAAGCTAGCTGGAGATACAGGAGGGGCCTGGCGTGAGACATGGGAGGAGGCTGGCGTGAGACATGGGAGGAGGCTAGCATGAGGCACAAAAGGGGGAGCTGGCTGGAGACACAGAAGGAGGAGCTGGCAGGAGACACATAATGGGGGGTGCTGGAGACACAGAAGGAGGGGGGCTTTATGGAGGTACAGAAGAGGGAGCTGGCATGAGACACAGAAGGAGGATGGCTGGTGGCAGAAGGGGGAACTGGATGGAGATACAGAAGGGGACTGACGTGAGACACAGAAAGGGACTGACATGCGACACAGAATGGGGAGCTGGCCGGAGACACAGAAGGAGGAGAGCTGGCATGAAACACAGAAGGGGGAGCTGGCATGAGGCTTTGAAGGGGGAGCGGGCATGAGACACTGAAGGGGGAGCTGACAATGAGACTCAGAAGGAGAGGGGTTGGCAAGAGACACTGAAGGGGAAGCTGGCATGATAAACAGAAGGGGTCTGGCATGAGACACAAGGGGGGGCTGGCATGAGACACTGAAGGGGGAGCTGGCATTTGACACAGAAGGGGGCTGGCTTTCATAAGACACAGAAGGGCGCTGGCTGAAGACACAGAAGGACGAGGAGCTGGCTAGCATGAGACACAGAAGGTGCCCTGGGGCCATATGGGGGCCCTGGCTGGAGAGACAGAAGAGCGGCTGGCTATAGAGACAGGAGGGGGCAGTTTCTTTTGCCTCTAAGCTAGTGGTGGGGTCTTGCCTATTCTATCAGTCCCAGGCCCCATAATTTCTGATGGCAGCCCTGATTACAGTGTTGTGTAATACTATGGTGCTTATGTATGAGTAAAGGATAACAATAAGGAATAAACAGAGTTTGGTAAAGTGGCAATGAAATGCTCTACAAAACTTTATCTGCCATGTTTCCAGCTGTCAGACAGGGCCTTGTTAGCGGTTGATTTCATGTGTAGCGTGAGATGCTACCGTAACACAACTCACTGCTGCAGCAGAATTCGTTACTTGGTTTATTTCGTGGTTATCTACTTCCTGCTCGTTGCTTTTCAGCAGTTTCAGATTATACAGTATTATACATTAAAGCTTCCTCTATTTTAAAACTATGTCTTATACACACAATAGATGCATTTTTGGATGAACAAAAACTTCTTTACTCCTTGCAGGGCTTCACGTTGTAGCCTCGAGGGCACAAAATGAAATTAAACCTTCATGTTTGAACTGTGAGTCTAATGTCTGGGAGGGACACTGTCAGCCAACATAGAAGCACATCTGAAACTTTCCTGTCAGTCCAGGAAGTACACACGTGAACGGCAGAGATGCAGAGACAGGCACAATGAAAGAAGCAAGCTGACGGGACTAAACTCCCAAAAATAGTATATTCAATTATAAAAGGACCTGTGTCTGGAGCTGGAGATCCCAGGACGAATAAAAGCTGTGGAGAGGAAAAGAGATGAGAACAAAAATGTTTTACTGGTAATGGGAAACTTCTACAAGTGACTTATTTCTAAAGCTATTTATTCATGTGCACATCTAATGAGATCATAACAGCAGGGTATGAGTGGCCAGCTTGGAAGAGGCAGAGATGGGATACATGGGAGTTTTAGGATGACTACGCCAAAGCAGCAAAATTCTGTGGCCATCCGCGGAGAGGTAAAGAGGCATAATGTGGCAAAAGCCCAGCTAAGCAGACTACTGAAACTACTGGAAAATGTGAGTGACCAGCAGCTGAGAGCCAGTCTGGCGGTGTCCCTGCACAGCCTGCAAGGTAAGGAAGTCACTTGTACATCATACAGTGCCATTCACTACTGTGACATCAGATTCAGGGAGCTGTAGTCCCCATCCACACAGCGCCTCTGTCCTAGATACTCAACATAGACTATGTGATGTGATGTTTCCAGGAGAAAGCATTCTGTGCAGTCTGATCTGTGTGTCCTGTATACAAGAGAAATTACAGCATTACAGCATAATCATCAGTATAATTGGCTATTAGTGTGTATGTGTATATATATATATATATATATATATATATATATATACACACACACACATACACACACATATATATATGTATATATATATACACACACACTGCTGAGTTTGATACTGGCTCAGGGAGGTAATATATGCTGAGTTTGTTACCATCTCAGGGTACTATATGGGTGGAGATTGTTTATTCTCCTCATGTTGTCATAGGTTTCCTTTGGGTGTTCTGATTTCCTCCCACAGTCCAAAAACATACCAATTAGTTGTGCGGCTTAAAACTAAAACTCTTTGAGCACTTGTGGCTGGGATATTAGAGGGTCATTCAGACCTGATTGCTGCTGTGTGTTTTCGCATGCACAGATCCAAACTGCGCATTCGTATGCACCGCAATGTGCAGGCACGACGGACAGCTGCAAAGCGGATCGCCAGTCAGAGACTGGTTTGTGCGAAGGATCCATTCGCACGGGCATTCACAAGGAGATTGACAGGAAGAGGACGTTTGTCGGTGGCAACTGACCGTTTTCAGGGAATGTTTGGAAAAACGCAGGCGTGTCCAAGTATTTGAAGGACGGGTGTCTGATGTCAAATCTGGTCCCGAACAGGCTGATGTGATCGCAGCGGCTGAGTAAGTCCTGGGCTGCGCAGAGACTGCACAAAATTAGTTTGCGTGGCTCTGCTACACATGCGTTCGCACACTTGCACAGCTAAAATACACTCCCCCTGTAGGCGATGACTATCTGATTGCAGGGCTGCAAAAATCGCTACCCAGCGATCAGGTCTGAATTAGCCCCTTAGACTGTAAGCCCCACTACGGCAGGGACTGATGGACATGAATAGAAATCACTGGTTTTACAGATGCTACAGTGTATAAATAAAAAAAGAAACTGATATCACTAAAGCAGACTACAAGATCAGGATATTCCAACTCAAGTATATATATATATATATATATACATACTGTATATACTGTATATATATATCAATCGATTATCAATTACTGATAAAGCTGTATTTGTTACACTGGTGTTTGCATTGTTTATTATGTAAATTTTCAAGAAGTTTTATACTATTGAGAGACTGAAAATGTGAAAAACGCAGAAATATAAAAATTCAAATATGTGACCAGTTTCTTAGAGGCTGATTGATACCGCCCCAACTTCTTAAAAGCAGAAAGCGAACGCCCGGAAAGGGGGCATAGCCTATGTGAAAGGGGGCATGGCCTTGCGGCAGAGCCGCAATCGTGAGTCACGCCCCCTTTTACCGTCACTGAGGGGGCATGCCCTCTGTCACCTGTGAATAAGCACAGTATCTATTCACCGCTGCTCTGCTAAGCAGAGCAGCAGTGACAGGAGCCTCCCCACTGCCCCCCCACCGCAGGACACTGTGGCCTGCGGGTGGGACAGTCCCAGAAAAACTGGACTTTCCCGCCAAAATCAGGACAGTTGGGAGATATGCTGATTATAACAGAAGGAATCTTTATGTCATTTACCTAACACAGCAATATTGAACTCAATTCTATGAGGTGATTTAATTAAGTCTTGAACATCTACTGGACGTGAGCAGCACTGGTCTATAGCAACACTGTGCAGGTCTCAATGACAGGAATTTTTTTACCAACACATTCATTTCCAGGTAGCAAGCATACTTACCTTTCCCTAAAGGCCCCCTAACTCTCTCTACCCAGTGCCTAAACCTAACCCCCCCCCCCACCCCCCCTAGCCTAACCCTCCCTAGTGGTGCCTAAACCTATCACCCTTCACCCCCCCCCCCCACTTCCCCTTCCCCCCTTCCCCCTTCACGGCTTACCTCTCTGGCGACCTGGTATACGTTGTGGGTTTGCAACCCTTGCCGGGATGCCGGCGCCCGCCTTTTCGAGCAGTATAGGTATTCCAACATCAGCATTTCGACTGCTTGGATCCCAACAAATTAGAGACCAAAAGTCTGAGAAAGCTGTCATGGGGAAGGTGGGAAAAAAGACTCACAATCCACGGTGAAAGTTTCTCGTCAAATTTACGACATATCTAAAGGGTCTAATAAAAGGATATTTTACCAATGGTCCTTAAATGGGTCAGCGTACAGCAACATATGACAGACACAATACGTGATAATTGGCCTTGTAAAAAAATAGAAAATGAGAGTATGCCATTAAGAAGGGCAGCACAAAATGTATTAAAGCATCATAACATAGCTGTACTTCCATGTCATAGAATCATAAATGAGCCAAAGCTGAATTTCAAAAGATGCGTCAGTATTAACTTTAAGAATAAGCCAACATGTAAAATGTGTCATACATTTATAACAGTGCATCTAAGGTAGTACCAAACAGAGTTGAACATATAAGAGCAAAGGAATACTGTGTAAGGGCTAAATAGGAGTCGTAGGGAGCAGCTTCATAAAGAGATCTGTAACAAATTCCTTGAGATCAGGGTTGGAGGCCGAATCAGGTATGTCACAGATTTTAATATTGTTATACAGCGACCTGTTCTCAAAGTCGCTGACTTTACTCCGCAGGGTTGTAAACGCCACCTGAAGCTCCTCATGAAGGGTCGTTATGCGGTTTAACCACTTCCCCTACTTTGTTTTTAAGATGATCAGTGTAATGGCCTACAGTGTCTACAGATTGTTGACATGTCTGTAGCGCACCTTTGACTTCCGCAGAAATATCTGTTTTAAGGGATGCTTCATGGAGCCTAAGGTCAGTGGTGCATCGTCACCCAAGTCACTCGTTAAGGCTGGAGTCGATTTCATAGACTTGAAGGGTGAGCTTAGTGCAGACAGCTGCTTAAGTTATAACCTTTGTCAGAGATAGCACTACCCTTAGCACCCAGTGCCTGGGAAGGGTGTTTGAAAAAGCTAAGTGGAGGGAATTCAAAGGAGAATATAAAGGGGGAGCACTGGTAATATCAATGAGAGGTTGTATGATACACAGTTCCATATGACATACAGCGTAGAAATCTTCCAGCATAAAAGAGTGATGGAGGGGAGAGGATGCAGCTAAGGAGAGGACATCATATGGGTTACTGCAGTTAACAGGTGTGCAAAGTAGTGATGAGCGGGTTCGGTTCCTCGGAAACCGAACCCCCCCGAACTTCACCGATTTTACACGGGTCCGAGGCATACTCGGATTCTCCCGTATGGCTCGGTTAACCCGAGCGCGCCCGAACGTCATCATCCCGCTGTCGGATTCTCGCGAGATTCGGATTCTATATAAGCAGCCGCACGTCGCCACCATTTTCACTCGTGCATTGGAAATGTTAGGGAGAGGACGTGGCTGGCGTCCTCTCCGTTTATTAATGTTGATGCAAATATTTGTGCTTATTGCTTAATTGTGGGGACTGGGGAGCAGCTGTATTATATAGGAGGAGTACAGTGCAGAGTTTTGCTGATCAGTGACCACCAGTTTTATCCGTTCTCTTCCTGAAAAACGCTCCATATCTGTGCTCAGTGTGCTGCATATATCTGTGCTCACACTGCTTTATTGTGGGGACTGGGGACCAGCAGTATTATATAGGAGTACAGTGCAGAGTTTTGCTGACCAGTGACCACCAGTATTATACGTTGTCTGCCTGAAAAACGCTCCATATCTGTGCTCAGTGTGCTGCATATATCTGTGCTCACACTGCTTTATTGTGGGGACTGGGGACCAGCAGTATTATATAGGAGGAGTACAGTGCAGAGTTTTGCTGACCAGTGACCACCAGTATTATACGTTGTCTGCCTGAAAACGCTCCATATCTGTGCTCAGTGTGCTGCATATATCTGTGCTCACACTGCTTTATTGTGGGGACTGGGGACCAGCAGTATTATATAGGAGGAGTACAGTGCAGAGTTTTGCTGACAGTGACCACCAGTATATATTGCAGTACGGTACGGAAGGCCACTGCTCTACCTACCTCTGTGTCGTCAAGTATACTATCCATCTAGATTCTATACCTGTGGTGCATTTTAGTTTTGCAGTTTGCTGACAGTGACCACCAGTATATATAGCAGTACGGTACGGAAGGCCACTGCTCTACCTACCTCTGTGTCGTCAAGTATACTATCCATCTAGATTCTATACCTGTGGTGCATTTTAGTTTTGCAGTTTGCTGACAGTGACCACCAGTATATATAGCAGTACGGTACAGAAGGCCACTGCTCTACCTACCTCTGTGTCGTCAAGTATACTATCCATCTAGATTCTATACCTGTGGTGCATTTTAGTTTTGCAGTTTGCTGACAGTGACCACCAGTATATATAGCAGTACGGTACGGAAGGCCACTGCTCTACCTACCTCTGTGTCGTCAAGTATACTATCCATCTAGATTCTATACCTGTGGTGCATTTTAGTTTTGCAGTTTGCTGACAGTGACCACCAGTATATATAGCAGTACGGTACAGAAGGCCACTGCTCTACCTACCTCTGTGTCGTAAAGTATACTATCCATCTAGATTCTATACCTGTGGTGCATTTTAGTTTTGCAGTTTGCTGACAGTGACCACCAGTATATAAAGCAGTACGGTACGGAAGGCCACTGCTCTACCTACCTCTGTGTCGTCAAGTATACTATCCATCCATACCTGTGGTGCATTTCAGTTGTGCGCAGTATATATAGTAGTAGGCCATTGCTATTGATACTGGCATATAATTCCACACATTAAAAAATGGAGAACAAAAATGTGGAGGTTAAAATAGGGAAAGATCAAGATCCACTTCCACCTCGTGCTGAAGCTGCTGCAACTAGTCATGGCCGAGACGATGAAATGCCATCAACGTCGTCTGCCAAGGCCGATGCCCAATGTCATAGTAGAGAGCATGTAAAATAAAAAAAAACAGAAGTTCAGTAAAATGACCCAAAATTCAAAATTGAAAGCGTATGATAAGCGTAAACTTGCCAATATGCCATTTACGGCACGGAGTGGCAAGGAACGGCTGAGGCCCTGGCCTATGTTCATGGCTAGTGGTTCAGATTCACATGAGGATGGAAGCACTCATCCTCTCGCTACAAAACTGCAGTGCCACTCCTAGATGAGACAGGTGTTTGTGTCGGCCACTTGTGTCGCTTAGCTTACTCACACAGCTACCTCATTGCACCTCTTTTTTTCTTTGCATCATGTGCTGTTTGGGGACTATTTTTTGAAGGGCCATCCTGTCTGACACTGCAGTGCCACTCCTAGATGGGCCAGGTGTTTGTGTCGGCCACTTGTGTCGCTTAGCTTAGTCACACAGCGACCTTGGTGCGCCTCTTTTTTTCTTTGCATCATGTGCTGTTTGGGGACTATTTTTTTGAAGTGCCATCCTGCCTTACACTGCAGTGCCACTCCTAGATGGGCCAGGTGTTTGTGTCGGCCACTTGTGTCGCTTAGCTTAGTCACACAGCTACCTCATTGCACCTCTTTTTTTCTTTGCATCATGTGCTGTTTGGGGACTATTTTTTGAAGGGCCATCCTGTCTGACACTGCAGTGCCACTCCTAGATGGGCCAGGTGTTTGTGTCGGCCACTTGTGTCGCTTAGCTTAGTCACACAGCGACCTTGGTGCGCCTCTTTTTTTCTTTGCATCATGTGCTGTTTGGGGACTATTTTTTTGAAGTGCCATCCTGCCTTACACTGCAGTGCCACTCCTAGATGGGCCAGGTGTTTGTGTCGGCCACTTGTGTCGCTTAGCTTAGCCATCCAGCGACCTCAGTGCAAATTTTAGGACTAAAAATAATATTGTGAGGTGTGAGGTGTTCAGAATAGACTGAAAATGAGTGTAAATTATGGTTATTGAGGTTAATAATACTATGGGATCAAAATGACCCCCAAATTCTATGATTTAAGCTGTTTTTGAGGGTTTTTTGTAAAAAAACACCCGAATCCAAAACACACCCGAATCCGACAAAAATTTTTCAGGGAGGTTTTGCCAAAACGCGTCCGAATCCAAAACACGGCCGCGGAACCGAATCCAAAACCAAAACACAAAACCCGAAAATTTTCCGGTGCACATTACTAGTGCAAAGGCCGTAGGAGAGATGGTAGTGTGGTCCTGAGAATGCAGCTGTGCCAGCACTTGCCGCATCACTCAACCCCGATAGATAAACTGCAAGAGGCCCAATAAACAAGAAGGCAACATCCACTTGCGGTAGAATAAAGAGCCCATGGGGAGCAGAATACAGCGTCAGGTTACAGCAGCAGGGCATGGGAACCGTGGGATGGAGGAATCCTAACACTTGCCGGGGTCCCCTGACACGTGTCCCACCTGCAATTGGAATCAAGCCTCATGAGACCTCTGTTGCTGTGTAACCCTCAGTGAGGGAGAGATCACACCACCGCAGCTCCCCAAGTTCCGTACATCCAGGGTCCTCGCTGGCTGAGTATGCCCACCGAGCACGGGCTCCAACTCATGGCCGTGCTCTTGAAGAGGTGGTAGGCCACTAGGGCACTGAAAAGTGTCCCCTGGCTCCACAGTCTATATCCCACATCTGCGCCTCAGTGGGTGGATCTGAGGGGCACAGAGGTCTGTGCCAACTCCGGGAGAGTGAGCACTTCCTCTCCGGCTGCTAGTTAGTCCACGCCCCTCGGCCAAGAGGTTCTTATCTGCCGTCAAAGTTTACAGTATGTTTCTATGATGCATCCTGCACTGGAAGTCTTTTCTGTCCTTTTAACAAATCATTTATCTTCTGCTATCAAAGCCATACTGCATCATAGAGAGGTGTCCTCATACATTTAGCTTCAATACACTATACAGTGGGAGATGCCTGTCTCAAGTGAGCTGACAGGTCCCATGCAATTCCAGTAGCAGTGGGCATTTTTTGCTGAAAATGCAACGTGATGTATGTAGAAATCATCGGGAGACTGTACTGATTTATTTGATATGCAACACTTGTATATCCCACAAAAACTTTCAAGCAATACTGATCAATAGGCCCCTAAATTATAAAGTAGTAGGCCTAACACAACGGATATTGGGCCTAATTCTGACCTGATCGTAGATGTGCTAAGTTTAGCGTATCTATGATCAGCTTCCCTGACATGCGGGGGGACGCCCAGTGCAGGGCTAGTCCATCCCACAAGTCAGGGCCAACCCCCCCCCGCACAAGTACAAAAGCATCTCACAGCGGCTATGCTTTTGTACTGTAGGAGTAGCTCCCAGCCAGCGTCATGCAGCCGCTGCGGCCCGCCCCCCAACGGTCCGGGCACACTTGCGTTGCCCGGACCGCACCCCCTACACGGCGGTTAAAATCAGGCAGAGGCGATTGCAGGGCTAAAACAGCCGGCGGCTAACTGCCATGCGCCAGCGCACTGCGGCGCATGCGCAGTTCAGGCCTGATCGCTGCTGTGCGAACACGCACAGCACCGATCAGGTCTGAATTAGCCACATTGAAGCTAAAGCTCCATACTTTCACTATTAAATATACCCAACTTATACATAAAACATAAAAATCCACCAATAATGTTGCCCTTGGTTAAACAAAATATGCACTGCTCTGGTAGACATTGAGACTATTATGTACTGTTCTATTGGTAGGAGTATAGAAAAGTTTGTATTGTGATAGGAATTAGACCATACTTGCCTACCCTCCCGGAATGGCCGGGAGGCTCCCGAAAAACGGGTGACCCTTCCGGCCCCCCGGAAGAGCAGGCAAGTCTCCCGATTTACGGGGGTCACCCCCTGCCCGCCGCCCACTTAACGAGTAAAGTGGGCGGTCCGGGCAGGTGATGACGCGATTCTTGTTGAATCGCATCATCGTAACCACGCCCCCTGCTGTATAATGCCGGTAATCGCGGCATTACACAGCGGGGGGCGTGGCTTAAATGACAATGCCGGAAGCCACGCCCCGTCCACCTCTGGCCCGCCCCCGGTCCACCTCTGGCCCGCCCCCCCCCCCCCTGCTGAGCCGATGGGCTGCTCTCTCCCGGAGAGAGCAGCCCAGAAGTCGGCAACTATGAATTAGACATGTGCTTTTTTGTAAAGCCCCATAGACACGTGACGAGAAAGTAAAAGATATCGATCAAAAGGGCCATTCTGAGCGATTTCTTTTACTATCTCGTCTAGTGTGTTCCCGCGCATCGTTAACGATCAACTCCCTCGTCTGAACAGTCCAGACGAGGGAGGGCCTCGTTAACAAGGGCTGCAGCATGGCCACCACTCCCCATGTTACTCCCCCTGCCGTCGATCCCTCCCCGCCGGCATCAGCAAGTGTGTATGCACTTGCCGATGCCAGCAACCCGCTGGGTCCCCGCCGCAGCCAATAGCGCCTGGTAAACACATCGGCTAGAGTGTACCCGGATTCAGTTGGAATCTGATTGTTTGCTATGTACAACTCCTTTTCTATGTAACTAGTTACCTGAAGAACAATTTTCATACATATATGATATTTATCAAAGCTTGAAGAGAGATTAAGTGGAGAGATATAAAGATCAACCCAGCACCGTACCTGGTACCAGCCATCTTGTGAAAAGCATGGGCAACACAAGATTTCTTGAGACGTGTTTCCGAATGCAATCTACAGTCTCCCACAGAACACTGGAGTAAGTGATACAGTCTATACTATAGACCATCTATAGTGTTAATTATTAATACTGTATTCCATACACTACAGTATCTAGTGTTTAAAAAAGTCTAATGTGCAGATATGTGGTACCAGTCTCTACCACTCCCCCAGACACCCACATTTGTTCCAATGTTCTGCAGAGCGGGAGATTGGGGATTTCTTTTGGAAACGTTCATGTTTGAAAAATGACAGTTGGGAGCTGATTCGCTGGAACACCATTTATCATATGCAATGAGTTTTATCAGTCACAATGAGTTTATCACTCGTTGATGAATGAGCCCCATAGTCTGTTGTTGTTTTGACACCAGGACAGTCATCTGGGTTTTATGTAAGCCTTATTAATCATGTCCAAAACGAGATGTAGTTATAATGCCGGCTGTCAGGATCCTGAGGATCAGGAGCCCGATGCCGGAATATCGACAGCCGACATATTGCCGTTGGTCAGAATGCCGACACCCCTCCCTGCAATGCTCACTCGGCTGGTGGGTCCACACCACCAACTGAGTGGGAATAGAACGTGTGGTGACCGGGCCTGAAGCGTTGCAAGCACAGCAAGTCCGCGAGGGGACTTGCTGACTCACTGCTGGTATACTGGCAGATAGGATGCCACTGTTGGTATATTGACAGCCGGCATCCCGTCAGCCAGTATATCATCCCCATTCCGTCAAACCTAATATGACACATATACAAGCAAAATTACACCAAGTAGAGCTTAGTTTTTAATCCAATAAAATTGTATAACAATTATTTCAAAACTAAGCTATTACCTCTTGTGAAATATGTAGTATGAAAAGCAAACTTTTAAAATATGGCCCCCTGGTAAAGATGAGGGAAATTTTCTAAATTGTTCTACAGAATATTTGTCTCATTCTGCATTTGGCACAGAAATGTCTCACTTTTCAGCTAGGGAATTTGGCCTTAAGTGTTTCCAACCCTAACCACGCCACACCAGAGAGCAGAATGAACTGACTGTAGTCATCACATCTCTATTTACAGAGTATACGTTCCACATCATTCTAAATCACACATATAGTACAAATGTCCATTACGTGAAATGGCGAAACAAAGACTGAACTCAAAAATGGTATCACTGGAACCTTGCACCTCTGTAAAACTCGATTCGTGCAACAATATGCTACTAGATGTCCATTTTAAATGCACTGTAGATGTTAGTAGAGTTGAAAGCAGGCAGACATGGGCAAGAGGAATATTAAAGTCTGTTTTTTTAAATGATCAGTAACCACTTTGTGTTCATTACATGGAAGCAAGATGGACACTTTACTACTTCTTGTAAGTTGTGCTATACGTTGTTAAACAGAACTCTGTTCAAAGAGTGCAATTTCTTTTGATGCACATCTATCACTAGAATAACTTTCACCATGAATAACTGTGCAGGAATGTATAGTAATACACTGACTAGTATTTTTGGGTCACCAGCTAGAGTGGCCGCCATATAGCCTTATTCCCTCTTCAGCCCCATCCCTTAATTTTCTCTGCAGCCTAGGGATGACCATCGACCAATGGTGATTCCAAATCAATTGTTTATGACCGATGTTGAATGTTTTTGCTATCGATGGGAGAGAACCAGATGTTTTCTTTCCATCGATGGCACAGCCTAAACAAATATTTTTTTATTTTTATTTGCAAGGTGTCGGGACACGGAGCAAAGCTCCACCCCCAACACCCATTAAGCCCCACCCCCATTTTTTATTGGCCTGCGGCCCGGGCCAGCACCTTTAAGTGGTGGCCATTTGAGTGGTGCAATCTATTGATGGTTCGCCATAGATGGTTCAAATGCCATTGATGGTTATCACCGATGGTAGCCCACCGATGGCCATCCCTACTGCAGCCTCAACCTCCCCTTTCTGCCCATGTTACTCCAGTCTCATGCCCATCACTGTGTCTCTACTACCTAATTTTGCCAACCATGTCTCTTAAGCCTCATGCTCCCCTCCGTCTCTGTCTGCCGCCCATCTCTACAACATGCTTTCCCTCTCTCATCTCTGTCCCCCCTCCACCAGTTGGACAGGGGAGAGATGTTGTGGATGTGGCCACAGTTTTTTTCCTAGGGGTTTTTTTTTTTTGGGGGGGGGGGAATAGCAGATAGGTTTGTTCCTTCACCTTTCTATCTCTGCCATTTCTGCCTCCCCCTCTCGTCTATCTTTCATCTCTGCCCCCTCTCCTGTTTCATCTCTGTCCCCCATCTCTCATCTCTCTTGTTCTCACCTGTGAAGAGTGAGCATTAATCATTTTAGGCATCATCTACAGGTGCTGACAGAACTAGCTGGAAGAGAATGGAGGTTGCGGCTGTGTTTTTCAGGCATCCAGTGAGAGCTGTGAGGGGAGGGGGGGCGGAGCCTCCTAGCAGTTCTCTAGTACATAGCTGCTAGACACATGCCTAGAAGCATTATATATTGTTTATATCATAAAAAAGAATATTGTGTTGTTTTACTCATTTTCATCTACAATATTGCACTACAAGGTAATCTCCACTGTTCAATCTTACTCTGGTTGTCAGCTGAGTCATGTATGTGCATTTACTGTACTGCGGCGAATTGACCTCTCCTGGGCTATTTAATTAGCCCTGAAGTCAGCACTCATTGGCAGTGACGTGCGGTCAGTGTAGGCAGGGGAAGCAGAGCTCCAGAGTTTTGATTGTAGAAAAAATTGGAATAATACAAAGATATTTTTACTTATAACAATAATTTTTGTATTATTCATATCAACTTTGTATTATTGTAATACTTTTTATACTCAGAACTCACCACCACATCATTGTGTGTGTGTGTGTGTGTGTGTGTGTGTGTGTGTGTGTGTGTGTGTGTGTGTGTGTGTTACTATCCAGTGCCTCCCCAACCATCCACCTCACCACACCTCATTGCTCATTGGGGATATTTTTTCACCTGTCTGAGGGAGGTGAGGCTATTGAGGCTCATCCAGGTACATTTGTTCTTGCTAACCTGAGTATAGGGATGCCCACTGCAATCGCATAATTTCCATTTAACAGCATATAATTGCTGATACATTGGTACCATCATCACAAATCAGAACATGTCGCAGAGTCTGAGTGCCTCTGAAGATGCGCAGGATGAGCTGCTCTCCAGGGATGCAGAAGGCTCTCCAGTAGAAAGTAAGATCACAAACTGCTAATTTATGCACGCCAATAAAACGCCGTCTCCTCGCTCCCACCCCCAAACGCTGCCATTCACTTTGCGACTAATACCTCACTGCGACCGCAGTTCACTCTCTGTGAGTGCGCACTGTGGCTCAGACGCATGCGCAGTAAGAAAACATTGACCAATGTACAGTATGTACAATGGCCACTTTGCAACGGCACCTGAATGAGCCTGTTATTTATGTTTTAGAGATTGGAGGACATTTTATATGGCTGTAGTGACATAAAATTCTGAATAGCAGGCTGAATGAAGCAGCTGTGATAAGTGGAGGTGTCCATGGTAACAGTGGGCCTAGGAGTTGACTGAGGAATCTGGTGATGGGAGGGGCTTAGCCCTTATAATAAGATTTTACTTACCGATAAATCTATTTCTCGGAGTCCGTAGTGGATGCTGGGGTTCCTGAAAGGACCATGGGGAATAGCGGCTCCGCAGGAGACAGGGCACAAAAAGTAAAGCTTTTCCAGATCAGGTGGTGTGCACTGGCTCCTCCCCCTATGACCCTCCTCCAGACTCCAGTTAGGTACTGTGCCCGGACGAGCGTACACAATAAGGGAGGATTTTGAATCCCGGGTAAGACTCATACCAGCCACACCAATCACACCGTACAACTTGTGATCTAAACCCAGTTAACAGTATGATAACAGCGGAGCCTCTGAAAGATGGCTTCCTTCAACAATAACCCGAATTAGTTAACAATAACTATGTACAATTATTGCAGATAATCCGCACTTGGGATGGGCGCCCAGCATCCACTACGGACTCCGAGAAATAGATTTATCGGTAAGTAAAATCTTATTTTCTCTATCGTCCTAGTGGATGCTGGGGTTCCTGAAAGGACCATGGGGATTATACCAAAGCTCCCAAACGGGCGGGAGAGTGCGGATGACTCTGCAGCACCGAATGAGAGAACTCCAGGTCCTCCTTAGCCAGAGTATCAAATTTGTAAAATTTTACAAACGTGTTCTCCCCTGACCACGTAGCTGCTCGGCAGAGTTGTAATGCCGAGACCCCTCGGGCAGCCGCCCAAGATGAGCCCACCTTCCTTGTGGAGTGGGCCTTTACAGATTTAGGCTGTGGCAGGCCTGCCACAGAATGTGCAAGTTGGATTGTGCTACAGATCCAACGAGCAATCGTCTGCTTAGACGCAGGAGCACCCATCTTGTTGGGTGCATACAATATAAACAACGAGTCAGATTTTCTGACTCCAGCTGTCCTTGCAATATATATTTTTAATGCTCTGACAACGTCCAGTAACTTGGAGTCCTCCAAGTCACTTGTAGCCGCAGGCACTACAATAGGCTGGTTCAGATGAAATGCTGACACCACCTTAGGGAGAAAATGCGGACGAGTCCGCAGTTCTGCCCTGTCCGAATGGAAAATCAGATATGGGCTTTTGTAAGATAAAGCTGCCAGTTCTGACACTCTCCTGGCCGAAGCCAGGGCTAGAAGCATGGTCACTTTCCATGTGAGATATTTCAAATCCACCTTTTTTAGTGGTTCAAACCAATGAGATTTTAGAAATTCCAAAACCACATTGAGATCCCACGGTGCCACTGGAGGCACCACAGGAGGCTGTATATGCAGCACTCCCTTAACAAAGGTCTGGACTTCAGGGACTGAAGCCAATTCTTTTTGAAAGAAAATCGACAGGGCCGAAATTTGAACCTTAATAGATCCCAATTTGAGACCCATAGACAATCCTGATTGCAGGAAATGTAGGAATCGACCCAGTTGAAATTCCTCCGTCGGAGCACTCCGATCTTCGCACCACGCAACATATTTTCGCCAAATTCGGTGATAATGTTGCATGGTTACTTCCTTCCTTGCTTTAATCAAAGTAGGAATGACTTCTTCCGGCATGCCTTTTTCCTTTAGGATCCGGCGTTCAACCGCCATGCCGTCAAACGCAGCCGCGGTAAGTCTTGAAACAGACAGGGACCCTGCTGAAGCAAGTCCCTCCTTAGAGGTAGAGGCCACGGATCTTCCGTGATCATCTCTTGAAGTTCCGGGTACCAAGTCCTTCTTGGCCAATCCGGAACCACTAGTATCGTTCTTACGCCTCTTTGCCGTATAATTCTCAATACTTTTGGTATGAGAGGCAGAGGAGGAAACACATACACCGACTGGTACACCCAAGGCGTTACCAGCGCGTCCACAGCTATTGCCTGCGGATCTCTTGACCTGGCGCAATACCTGTCCAGTTTTTTGTTGAGGCGAGACGCCATCATGTCCACCATTGGTCTTTCCCAACGGGTTACCAGCATGTGGAAGACTTCTGGATGAAGTCCCCACTCTCCCGGGTGAAGATCGTGTCTGCTGAGGAAGTCTGCTTCCCAGTTGTCCACTCCCGGGATGAACACTGCTGACAGTGCTATCACATGATTCTCTGCCCAGCGAAGAATCCTTGCAGCTTCTGCCATTGCACTCCTGCTTCTTGTGCCGCCCTGTCTGTTCACATGGGCGACTGCCGTGATGTTGTCCGACTGGATCAACACCGGTTTTCCTTGAAGCAGAGGTTCTGCCTGGCTTAGAGCATTGTATGTTGCTCTTAGTTCCAGAATGTTTATGTGAAGAGACGTTTCCAGGCTCGTCCATACTCCCTGGAAGTTTCTTCCTTGTGTGACTGCTCCCCAGCCTCTCAGGCTGGCGTCCGTGGTCACCAGGATCCAATCCTGTATGCCGAATCTGCGGCCCTCCAATAGATGAGGACTCTGCAACCACCACAGAAGAGACACCCTTGTCCTTGGAGACAGGGTTATCCGTAGGTGCATCTGAAGATGCGACCCTGACCATTTGTCCAACAGATCCCTTTGGAAAATTCTTGCGTGGAATCTGCCAAATGGAATTGCTTCGTAAGAAGCCACCATTTTTCCCAGGACTCTTGTGCATTGATGTACAGACACCTTTCCTGGTTTTAGGAGGTTCCTGACAAGCTCGGATAACTCCTTGGCTTTTTCCTCCGGGAGAAAAACCTTTTTCTGAACCGTGTCCAGAATCATCCCTAGGAACAGCAGACGAGTTGTCGGCATTAACTGGGATTTTGGAATATTCAGAATCCACCCGTGCTGTTTTAGCACTTCTTGAGACAGTGCTAATCCCATCTCTAGCTGTTCTCTGGACCTTGCCCTTATTAGGAGATCGTCCAAGTATGGGATAATTAATATGCCTTTTCTTCGAAGAAGAATCATCATCTCGGCCATTACCTTTGTAAAGACCCGAGGTGCCGTGGACAATCCGAACGGCAGCGTCTGAAACTGATAGTGACAGTTTTGTACAACGAACCTGAGGTACCCCTGGTGTGAGGGGTAAATTGGAACGTGGAGATACGCATCCTTGATGTCCAAGGATACCATAAAGTCCCCCTCTTCCAGGTTCGCTATCACTGCTCTGAGTGACTCCATCTTGAACTTGAACTTCTTTATGTACAGGTTCAAGGACTTCAGATTTAGAATAGGCCTTACCGAGCCATCCGGCTTCGGTACCACAAAAAGAGTGGAATAATACCCCTTCCCTTGTTGTAGAAGAGGTACCTTGACTATCACCTGCTGAGAGTACAGCTTGTGAATGGCTTCCAAAACCGTCTCCCTTTCGGAGGGGGACGTTGGTAAAGCAGACTTCAGGAAACGGCGAGGTGGATCTGTCTCTAATTCCAACCTGTACCCTTGAGATATTATCTGCAGGATCCAGGGATCTACCTGCGAGTGAGCCCACTGCGCGCTGTAATTTTTGAGACGACCCCCCACCGTCCCCGAGTCCGCTTGAGAAGCCCCAGCGTCATGCTGAGGCTTTTGTAGAAGCCGGGGAGGGCTTCTGTTCCTGGGAAGGAGCTGCCTGTTGCTGTCTCTTCCCTCGACCTCTGCCTCGTGGCAGATATGAATAGCCCTTTGCTCTCTTATTTTTAAAGGAACGAAAGGGCTGCGGTTGAAAGGTCGGTGCCTTTTTCTGTTGGGGAGTGACTTGAGGTAGAAAGGTGGATTTCCCGGCTGTAGCCGTGGCCACCAAATCTGATAGACCGACTCCAAATAACTCCTCCCCTTTATACTGCAAAACTTCCATATGCCGTTTTGAATCCGCATCGCCTGTCCACTGTCGCGTCCATAAAGCTCTTCTGGCTGAAATGGACATAGCACTTACCCGTGATGCCAGTGTGCAGATATCCCTCTGTGCATCACGCATATAAAGAAATGCATCCTTTATTTGTTCTAACGACAGTAAAATATTGTCCCTGTCCAGGGTATCAATATTTTCAATCAGGGACTCTGACCAAACTACCCCAGCACTGCACATCCAGGCAGTCGCTATAGCTGGTCGTAGTATAACACCTGCATGTGTGTATATACTTTTTTGGATATTTTCCATCCTCCTATCTGATGGATCTTTAAGTGCGGCCGTCTCAGGAGAGGGTAACGCCACTTGTTTAGATAAGCGTGTTAGCGCCTTGTCCACCCTAGGAGGTGTTTCCCAGCGCTCCCTAACCTCTGGCGGGAAAGGGTATAATGCCAGTAATTTCTTTGAAATTATCAGCTTTTTATCAGGGGCAACCCACGCTTCATTACACACGTCATTTAATTCTTCTGATTCAGGAAAAACTATAGGTAGTTTTTTCACACCCCACATAATACCCTGTTTAGTGGTACCTGTAGTATCAGCTAACTGTAACGCCTCCTTCATTGCCAAAATCATATAACGTGTGGCCCTACTTGAAAATACGGTTGATTCGTCACCGTCACCACTGGAGTCATTGCCTGTGTCTGGGTCTGTGTCGACCGACTGAGGCAAAGGGCGTTTCACAGCCCCTGACGGTGTTTGAGTCGCCTGGACAGGCACTAATTGATTGTCCGGCCGTCTCATGTCGTCAAACGACTGCTTTAGCGTGTTGACACTATCCCGTAGTTCCATAAATAAAGGCATCCATTCTGGTGTCGACTCCCTAGGGGGTGACATCCTCATATTTGGCAATTGCTCCGCCTCCATGCCAATATCGTCCTCATACATGTCGACACACACGTACCGACACACAGCAGACACACAGGGAATGCTCCTAACGAAGACAGGACCCACTAGCCCTTTGGGGAGACAGAGGGAGAGTTTGCCAGCACACACCAAAAGCGCTATATATATATCAGGGATAGCCTTATAATAAGTGCTCCCTTATAGCTGCTTTGTTATATCAAAATATCGCCATAAATTTGCCCCCCCTCTCTGTTTTACCCTGTTTCTGTAGTGCAGTGCAGGGGAGAGACTTGGGAGCCGTCCTGACCAGCGGAGCTGTGAGAGGAAATGGCGCCGTGTGCTGAGGAGATAGGCCCCGCCCCTTTTCTGGCGGGCTCGTCTCCCGCTATTTAGAGAAATCAGGCAGGGGTTAAATATCTCCATATAGCCCCTGGGGGCTATATGTGAGGTATTTTTAGCCTTTATATAGGTTACATTTGCCTCCCAGGGCGCCCCCCCCCAGCGCCCTGCACCCTCAGTGACCGCGTGTGAAGTGTGCTGAGAGGAAAATGGCGCACAGCTGCAGTGCTGTGCGCTACCTTTAGAAGACTGCAGGAGTCTTCAGCCGCCGATTCTGGACCTCTTCTGACTTCAGCATCTGCAAGGGGGCCGGCGGCGCGGCTCCGGTGACCATCCAGGCTGTACCTGTGATCGTCCCTCTGGAGCTTGATGTCCAGTAGCCAAGAAGCCAATCCATCCTGCACGCAGGTGAGTTGACTCCTTCTCCCCTCAGTCCCTCGCTGCAGTGATCCTGTTGCCAGCAGGAATCACTGTAAAATAAAAAACCTAGCTAAACTTTTTCTAAGCAGCTCTTTAGGAGAGCCACCTAGATTGCACCCTTCTCGGCCGGGCACAAAAATCTAACTGGAGTCTGGAGGAGGGTCATAGGGGGAGGAGCCAGTGCACACCACCTGATCTGGAAAAGCTTTACTTTTTGTGCCCTGTCTCCTGCGGAGCCGCTATTCCCCATGGTCCTTTCAGGAACCCCAGCATCCACTAGGACGATAGAGAAAAGGAGAGGACTTACTAGGTTCTCCCTCTTTTCCTCAGAGAAAATTGACCCACCCACCCGCCCTGGATGAGGTTATTATTGGTGTCGGCTTGGCGGGTTGGGATGGCCTGAAATTGTGTCTGTAATTTAAAGAGTTTTATAGGTGCTCAGGAGATGTGAAGGTGGTAGAGTTTGATAGATTACGGGGCCGGAGTTTCAGCAGACCAGGTGGGCTTCGGTCTCCGGTGGAGTTGGTACACACCTGAGCACCTTTTGGTTGGGAGTTGGGGAATACCTTGAGTGGAGAGTTGGGCACGGTATTCCCGATAAAGAGCAAGTAACACAAGGGGTGGCAAATGGCCCATTATGGCCCCTTGTGATGTGTCGGGCTGGGCTGAAATTGGGCCCTTTAAAGCCTCCCCTTGTGATGTGATGGGGGCTGGGCTGAAATTGGGCCCTTAAAGCCCCATTGTTATGCGATGGAGGCCGGGCTGAAGTTGGGCCCTTGCCTCCTCTTGTGTTTTTGTCAGCCACAGTTAAAAGGTTTAAAAGGTTAGAATAAATAGGGATTTTATTTAAATAGGCCGTCCCTCCTTGCCACCATACCATTTGTTTAATAAAAGCTGACAATTTTATTGGCAAACATTATTCTGGTGTCAGTGTCAGTTATTTCTTTTATGGATGTTGGTGTATGCGCATGAATGAAGAACAGTCTATGATAGACATTTTAAGTGTTTTCACCAAGGTTGCAGTATAGTTTTTATTTGTCTTCCTCAGCTCTTTCTAACACCCTGCCTCCCCCTGACCTACAGTAAGAAAATATTCTAGCTTTGTGTGGTGAAGAGACCAGTTGTTATTTTCAGAGTAACATAACACTATTGCACTATTGTCCTAATGGTAACACATCTTCTTGTTACTATTCTCTCCTGGCTTTTTTGAATACAGAATGCTGAGTAATTCTGCATGCTAGCTTTAAGGTTGGAGATATAAGTTAGAATTTTACTCAATTTGCTCCCCACATTCATTCTGTATCCAAGTCATGTTACACACATCTATTCTCAAGAGATCCTGCGCTATGTTCACAAGAGAAAACTGGTATGGAAGCAATGTCATCATCATACAAAAATATGTTTAAATATTTAAAAAATATTATTCTAAATTAAGCAGCCGGTTGCTATAAAGCAAGCATAAGAATAAAATATCTCAGATCATTATTTATAATATGAATAAAAATTATTAGTCAAATATTCCTAAGAAGGTGGATCACATTTGCTGCCTATGCTGCATTCTTTCAATCCTATACATCAAACTCTGCAGTCTCTTCGACTACCTTTCTGTAAATATACTTCTTTGGTTGGTCTTCTTAATGTCAGTCTGGTGTCCCCGATGCATCTCTCTAAAACTCCTGTCAGCTCTTGGATTTCTCTTTATCACTCTTTATCTAATTATCTTTCAAACAATTTCAGCTTTATCAAAACATTCAATTTTCAACTTGAACAACTAATATGCTTACCAATATTAACATCAAATATGGGGGGTAATTCTGAGTTGATCGCAGCAGGAACTTTGTTAGCAGTTGGGCAAAACCATGTGCACTGCAGGGGGGGGGGGGGGGGCAGATATAACATGTGCAGAGAGAGTTAGATTTGGGTGGGTTATTTTGTTTCTGTGCAGTGTAAACTGCCTGCTTTATTTTTACACTGCAATTTAGATTTCAGTTTGAATACACCCCACCCAAATCTAACTCTCTCTGCACATGTTACATCTGTCCCCCCTGCACTGCACATGGGGGGTCATTCCGAGTTGTTCGCTCGCAAGTGAATTTTAGCAGATTTGCTCATGCTAAGCCGCCGCCTACTGGGAGTGAATCTTAGCATCTTAAAATTGCGAACGATGTATTCGCAATATTGCGATTACACACCTCGTAGCAGTTTCTGAGTAGCTTCAGACTTACTCGGCATCTGCGATCATTTCACTGCTTGTCGTTCCTGGTTTGACGTCACAAACACACCCAGCGTTCGCCCAGACACTCCCCCGTTTCTCCAGCCACTCCTACGTTTTTTCCGGAAACGGTAGCGTTTTTTCCCACACGCCCATAAAACGGCCTGTTTCCGCCCAGTAACACCCATTTCCTGTCAATCACATTACGATCGCCAGAACGATGAAAATGCCGTGAGTAAAATTCCTAAGTGCATAGCAAATTTACTTGGCGCAGTCGCAGTGCGGACATTGCGCATGCGCATTAAGCGGAAAATCGCTGCGATGCGAAGATTTTTACCGAGCGAACAACTCGGAATGAGGGCCCATGATTTTGCCCAGCTGCTAACAAACTTGCTGCTACAATCAACTCAGAATTACCCCCATTATTACATCAATAAACATCCTAAGTAAAATCCTGTTATTCTTTTATTTTAATGTCCTTACACATTAAAACTTATTTGTAAGGCATTAGATGGCACTACAAGACGACGGGTCAAATGTACATTTGCATATCACCTCCCACATGCACCTCTTTTCAGGTTATATGCTATATTATGGGCCTCATTCAAGGTTGATTGGAAAGCAACATATTCCTCTAATGGGCAAAACCATGTGCGCTGCAGGGGGGCAGGTATAACATGTGCAGAGAGAATTAGATTTGGGTGGGGTGTGTTCAAACTGAAATCTAAATTCCATTGTAAAAAAAAAACCAGGCAGTATTTACCCTGAACAGAAGCAATATAACCCTCCCAAATCTAACTCTCTCTCTGCACATGTTATATCTGCCCCACCTGCAGTGCACATGGGGGCTAATTCAGACTGGATTGCTCCAGCGGAAGTGATCGCAGTCTGAATCCTTTTGTGGAGTGTGCACACGCAGCAGCTGCATTGCGCGTGCGCACCCTGGGAGCCCAGTGAGATGCTGAAAGCAGCTCTGGGCTGCGATCGCCTCTGTCTGATTGATAGGTAGAGGCGGTCGCGGGGCAGGAGGAGGTGTGCCAATGGCTTTAGAACACCTTTGGCGGGGCGTGGCCCGGACAACGCAGGCATGTCCGGGCCGTAGGGCGGCGGGCCACGACAGGTGTGTGACATCACAGGCAGCCACTGCGACCCAGGACGTGGCGGGTAGAGGCCTGCCAGCTGCGCTGGCAGGGAGCTACTCGCCAGGTACAAAAGCATCACCATCATGCAATGTTTTTGCACCTTTGCGAGGGGGGGAGGGTAAGGCCTGACATGCGGGGGTGGACTCCCTGTTCTGGGCGTCCCCCCGCATGTCAGAGTAAATGATAGTACGTAGCGGAAAATGTTGTTATGCAATCAACCTTGAATTAGGCCCTATGTCCCCTACCTCTGACTTCTATTCAAACATGCCCTTCTTCTCTCATTCTAGTCAAATATCCCCACCCCTAGCCCTCACTGTTCTATTCTGATAGACACAGGAAATCCCACAATTGCCCTTCTTGCATATGCTCCCTCAGCATTCTCCCTTGTCACATATGATACAGATCCTCCCTTCTTACTCCAAGTCCCCTCAGAGCTTTGGTCTTCACAGCAGCTCACGTCACTTTGACTTCCACTGATAACATCATTGGTGCGCTGCAAAGAGCATCAACCTCATGGAATAGCAGCATGAGCAGCTGCGCTATTGTGAAATGCAGCAATATTACCCCTCCTCCACTAGGGGGTGTCTCCTCCAGAGATTGGGATTGAGGGGAGACTCACACCTGGGGGGCCTCTCTCACTAGCCAGACCTGCGATAAAAAGAGAAAGATATTAAACAAGCTTATGTGCTCATGACAGACTGGCCAGATTTGTGAGCCCCTTTTTGGGGATCACTCAACCCACACCTCTTATACTATAGTATACCACTGTGGATAACACAAACAGAGAATAACATGGAGATCATTAATCTCTATGAAGAAGTGCACAGGTCACACACAGGTATTTCACAAAAGCTGTAATAAAGTCTTCTCTACCAGTATGCTGGTACTGTTGGGGGTGTTGTGGCAGCTAAATTGGGACTATATATCCTTGTCATAGAATCTGGAGTTTGCAGTCTTATGTCTTTACCTTTTTTTCCTGGAAGAATGCTGGTGGGTGTAAAAAAAATATGGAGTCTTATTAAATAACATATTGCTGACAGATATATTGTGGTGTAGGAGGTAATTCAGATCTGATCGCTGTTGTGCAAATTCGCAAGGCGACCGATTATCGAATGACTGCAAATGGGTACAGATGGTAATGTGCATGCACAAAGCCAAACTGCGAAAGATATCAGCGTCTTTTCTCTTACGTCCTAGAGGATGCTGAGGACTCCGTAAGGACCATGGGGATAGACAGGCTCCGCAGGAGACATGGGCACTTTAAGAAAGACTTTAGGTCTGGGTGTGCACTGGCTCCTCCCTCTATGCCCCTCCTCCAGACCTCAGTTTGATACTGTGCCCAGTGGCGACTGGGTGCTTTTCAGAGAGCTCTCCTGAGCCTTCTGACAGAAAGTATATTTGTTAGGTTTTTTATTTTCAGGGAGCCTGCTGGCAACAGACTCCCTGCATCGAGGGACTGAGGGGAGAGAAGCAGACCTACTTCTGTGAGTTTCAAGGCTCTGCTTCTTAGGCTACTGGACACCATTAGCTCCAGAGGGAGTCAGAACACAGGTCTCACCCTGGAGTTCGTCCCGGAGCCGCGCCGCCGTCCTCCTCACAGAGCCGGAAGATAGAAGCCGGGTGAGTATGAGTAGAAAAGAAGACTTCAGAGGCGGCAGAAGACTTCATGATCTTCACTGAGGTAACGCAAAGCGGTGAAGCTGTGCGCCATTGCTCCCATACACCTCATACACGGCAGTCACTGTAAGGGTGCAGGGCGCAGGGGGGGGCGCCCTGGGCAGCATATAAACCTCTTTTCTGGCAAAAATAGTATATATACAGCTGGCCACTGTATATATAAGAGCCCCGCCAGTTTTCAGTATATTTGAGCGGGAAAGAAGCCCGCCGCCGAGGGGGCGGGGCTTCTCCCTCAGCACTCACCAGCGCCATTTTCTCCGCAGCACAGCTGAGAGGAAGCTCCCCAGACTCTCCCCTGCTTATACCACGGTTAAAGAGGGTTTTAAAGAAGAGGGGGGCACATAATTAGTCACATATATACATTTATACACAGCGCTACTGGGTAAACATATGTTTATTGTGTTTTTTCCTGGGTCATATAGCGCTGGGGTGTGTGCTGGCATACTCTCTCTCTGTCTCTCCAAAGGGCCTTGTGGGGGAACTGTCTTCAGATAAGAGGATTCCCTGAGTGTGTGGTGTGTCGGTACGCGTGTGTCAACATGTCTGAGGTAAAAGGCTTTCCTAGGGAGGAGGGGGAACAAATGAATGTGGTGTCTCCGTCGACAACGCCGACACCTGACTGGATGGATATGTGGAATGTTTTAAGTGCTAATGTAAATTTATTGCACAAAAGATGAGAAGGAACAGCCAGGGAGTCAACCCATGTCTGTCCCTATGTCGCAGGGGCCTTCAGGGTTGCAAAAGCGCCCACTATCCCAAATAATAGTCACAGATACCAACACGGATTCTGACTCCAGTGTCGACTACGATGATGCAAAGTTACAGCCAAAATTGGCTAAAAGTATTCAATATATGATTATTGTAATAAAAGATGATTTGCATATCAAACCCCCTGTCCCTGACACGAGGGTACACATGTATAGGGTAAAGAAACCTGAGGTAAACTTTCCCCCATCTCATGAACAAGTTACTGAAAAGGCTTGGAAATCTCCAGACAAGAAACTGCAGATTTCCAAAAATGGATTCTTAGGGCGTATCCTTTCCAGACTAAGGACAGGATATGGTAAGAATATTCCCCAAGAGGGAAAAAAGCTTGGACACGCTTATCCAAAAAAGGTAGCGCTGCCATTATGGCTACCCTCAGGGATCCTGCTGATCGCAGACAGCAGGCTACCTGGAAGTCCATTTACACAATCTAGTACCTTACTCAACCCGGCGTTAGTGTCGGCTTGGGTTTGTAGCGCTGTAGCAGCAAGGATAGGTACCTTATCGACGGAAATTAATACCCTGGATAAGGATACCGGTTTGTAGACCCTGAGTCATATTAAAGATGCTGTCTTATATATGAGAAATGCTCAAAGAGACATTGGCCTACTGAGTTCTAGAAATCACCGCTATGTCGTTTTCTGCTAGACGAGTCCTATGGTCCATAGGACTCGTCTAGCAGAAAACGACATAGCTGTGATTTCTAGAACTCAGTAGGGCAATGTCTCTTTGAGCATTTCTCATATATAAGACAATGGACAGAAGGCATATGGAGGTTTTACCTTACAAGGGTGAGGAAATGGTTGGGGAAGGTCTCTCGGACCTGGTCTCCATAACTACGGCAACTGAATAAAATTTTTGCCATGTATTTCCTCACAGCCTAAGAAAGCACCACATTAACACATGCGGTCCTTTCGGTTATATAAAAACAAGAGAGTACGAAGATAGTCTTTTCTTGCCAGAGGTAAGGTCAGGGAAAACAAGCTGCCAACCACAGCTAGTTCCCAGGAGCAGAAGTCCTCCCCGGCCTCTATAAAATCCACAGCGTGATGCGGGACCTCCACTGAGGGAGTCCGCCACAGGGGGGGCACGTCTTCGACTGGTCAGCCACATCTGGGTTCACTCACAGGTGGATCCCGGGGCGATAGAAATTATTTCCCAGGGTTACAAGCTGGAGTTCGAACAAGTGTCTCCTCGCCGGTTTCTCAAATCGGCCTTAACAGCTTCTCCCCCACAAAGGGAGCGACTGTTAAATGCAATTCACAAAGTGTATCATCAACAGGTGGTGGTCAATGTTCCCCTACTTCTACATGAGAAGGGGTAGTAAATCAACCCTGTTAGTAGTCCCGAAACCGGACGGTTCGGTCAGACCCATTTTACATTTAAAATCCTTGAACATATACTTGAAAAGGTTCAAGTTCAAGGTGCAATCGCTCAGAGCGGTCATCGCCAGCCTAGAAAGGGGGAGATTTTATGGTATCCCTGGACATAAATGCATACCTTTATGTTCCCGTATATCCACCTCATCAGGCGTACCTAAGATTTGCGGTACAGGTTGTCATTACCAGGGTTTTCCACCGAGGATTTTCACCAAGGTAATGGCGGAAATGATGGTGCTCCTGCGCAAGCAGGATGTCGCAATTAGTATCACTCTCCCTGAAGGTGTTACAGCAACACTAAATACATAGAAAGAGAGCGCATGAAGTTTTAATTATTTTAATTATATTTAAAAAAAACAAGAAATGTCTAATCAACATATGCATATTATTACTTAAAAATACTATGAGAACAATACCCTCTATTACGCTGTTACAATAGTATTAATTTTCCACACCTATCTATAAAAGTCCACGTTACTGTATCAACTTGTGGTCACAGCTTAGTAGCAATTTAGGTTCCAAAGTCACTTTTGTGGCAGCTTATATAGCTATAATAGCTGTCTGTCCCGCATCATCCAGAGCTACTCACTTAGATGGATACATTTTTACTATCCAGCGGCACGCTGCTGCAGCCGGGAGCTGAGCTCCGCTCCAAACATCACGCATAGGCTGCCTGTGCCACGGCAAAGAGGAGACGGACGGCTGTAACGGGGATAGCGCAACAGCACGGTGCTGCAGCCGGGAGCTGGCTCTTGGTCTATGTCATCTTTACCCTGAGAAGGGGTTAACAGCATTCCCAGCAGGAGAGTATCACGGTGGGCTATAAATTATTCTGGAAACAGATGAGGTGAGACACGGTTCCTGAATCCACAACAGTTACATTTTTGTTATATGCTAATACATGTGACAATGCATATGAGCATATACTGATACCTGTCTGCATGATTGCATGGTATGAGACTTGGAATTAACCATACTGTTGCAGGATCTAATATGTCCCTTTGAATAAATACAAATTTATCCATCTAAGCGAGTGGCTCTGGATGATGCGGGACAGACAGCTATTATAGCTCTATAAGCTGCCACAAAGTGACTTTGGAACCTAAATTGCTACTAAGCTGTGACCACAAGTTGATACAGTAACGTGGACTTTTATAGATAGGTGTGGAAAATTAATACTATTGTAACAGCGTAATAGAGGGTATTGTTCTCATAGTATTTTTAAGTAATAATACGCATATGTTGATTAGACATTTCTTGTTTTTTTAAAATATAATTAAAATAATTAAACTTCATGCGCTCTCTTTCTATGTATTTATTGTAATTAACCTATTGGTATTAGTTCAGAATATCAAGTGGGAGCTGCATTAAAGTTTTTTTATTCTTGTTGATCATTCAACGTAATTAGAAACAGTATCTGCGCCCAAACTAATATACACCCACAGACACAGATAGGAATTTTTTGTTCCGTTGTGTGTCAGTGTGTGGCTATTATTGTATTTGTTGTGTTACAGCAACACAGCTGTTTTCTCAATATCCCGAAGTCGCAGTTGATTCCTACAACTGGTCTGACTTTCTTGGGCATGATTCTGGATACGGTCCAGAAAAGGGTTTATCTGCAGATAGAAAAGGCTCAGGAACTCATGACTCTGGTCAGGAACCTATTGAAGCCAAAACAGATGTCAGTGCATTACTGCACTCGAGTCCTGGAAAAGATGGTGGCGTCATACAAAGCCTTCCAATGGGACCTACTGGCAAGTGGTCCGAATCACATCTACAGATTCATCAGTTGATCGCCCTGTCCCCCAGGGCCAGGGTATCTCTCCTGTGAGGGTGCTCACCTTCTAGGGGGCCGCAGGTTCGGCATTCAGGACTGGATTCTGGTGACCACGGACGCGAGCCTCCGAGGTTGGGGAGCAGTCACACAGGAGAAAAACTTCCAGGGTCTTGGGTCAAGTCAAGAGACTTGTCTTCACATCAACGTCCTGGAGCTGAGGGACATATACAATGCCCTTCGTCAAGCGGAGACCTTGCTTCGCGACTTACCAGTACTGATCCAATCAGACAACATCACCGCAGTGGCTCATGTAAACCGCCAGGGCGGCACAAGGAGCAGAGTGGCAAGAAGCCACCAGGATTCTTCGCTGGGCGAAAAATCATGTAAGCGCACTGTCAGCAGTGTTCATTCCAGGAGAGGACAACTAAGAAGCAGACTTCCTCAGCAGACACGACCTGCATCCAGGAGTGGGAACTTCATCAGGAAGTCTTCACACAGATTGCAAGTCAGTAGGGACTGCCCCAAATAGACATGAGGACGTCCCGCCTCAACAAAAAGCTGAAAAGATATTGCGCCAGGTCAATAGACCCTCAGACGGTAGCTGTGGACGCCCTAGTGACACCATGGGTGTTCCAGTCGGTCTATGTGTTTCCTCCTCTTCCTCTCATCCCAAAGGTGTTGAGAATAATAAGAAAAAGAGGAGTGCAGACAATTCTCATTGTTCCAGATTGGCCATGAAGGGCCTGATATCCGGATCTGCAGGAGAATGCTCACAGAAGATCACTGGCATCTTCCTCTAAGACAGGACCTGTTGCAACAGGGGCCCGGTCTGTTCCAAGACTTACCGCGGCTGCGTTTAATGGCATGGCGGTTGAACGCCGGATCCTAGCGGAAAAGGGCATTCCGGATGAGGTCATTCCTACGCTGATAAAGGCTAGGAAAGACGTGACAACTAAACATTATCACCGTATATGGCGAAAATATGTTTCTTGGTGTGAGGCCAGGAATACTCCTACGGATGAATTCCATCTGGGCCGTTTTCCTTCACTTCCTATAAACTGGAGTGAATTTGGGCCTAGAATTAGGCTCCATTAAGGTTCAGATTTCGGCCTTATCCAATTTGTTTAAAAAATAATTGGCTTCTCTCCCAGAAGTACAGACTTTTGTGAAGGGAGTGCTGCATATTCAGCCTCCTTTTGTACCTCCGGTGGCGCCTTGGGACCTTAACGTGGTGTTGAGTTTCCTTAAGGCACACTGTTTTGAACCACTTAAAATGGTGGAGTGAAAATATCTCACTTGAAAGGTGGTCATGTTGTTAGCCTTGGCTAGGAGAGTGTCGGAATTGGCGACTTTGTCTCATAAAAGCCCCTATCTGTTTTTTTTCCATATGGATAGAGCGGAATTGCGGAACCGTCCTCAATTCTTGCCTAAGGTGGTGTCATCTTTTCATATGAACCAACCTATTGTGGTGCCTGTGGCTACGCGTGACTTGGAGGATTCCGAGTCCCTTGATGTAGTCAGGGTTTTGAAAACTTACATAGCCAGAACGGCTAGAGTCAGAAAAAACAGAAGCACTGTTTGTCCTGTATGCAGCCAACAAGGTTGGCGCTCGTGCTTCAAAGCAGACTATTGCTTACTGGATCTGTAACACGATTCAGCGAGCGTGAAACGGCTGGATTGCCGTTACCTAAATTGGTCAAGGCCCATTCCACTAGGAAGGTGGGCTCTTCTTGGGCGGCTGCCCGAGGGGTCTCGGCTCTACAGCTGGGCCGAGTGGTTTCTTGGTCGGGTTCAAACACCTTGCGAGGTTTTATAAGTTTGATACCCTGGCTGAGGAGGACCTCCTGTTTGCTCAATCAGTGCTGCAGAGTCATCCGCACTCTCCCGCCCGTTTTTGGAGCTTTGGTATAATCCCCATGGTCCTTATGGAGTCCCCAGCATCCTCTAGTACGTAAGAGAAAATAAGACTTTAAACCTACCGGTAAATCTTTTCTCGTAGTCCGTAGAGGATGCTTGGCGCCCGTCCCAAGTGCGGACTACTCCTGCAAGACTTGTATATAGTTTTGCTTACATAAGGGTTAGTTATGTTATAATTTTCATCGGTCTTGGACTGATGCTATGTTGTTTTCATACTGTTAACTGGATAGTATATCACAAGTTATACGGTGTGATTGGTGTGGCTGGTATGAATCTTGCCCTTGGATTAACAAAAATCCTTTCCTCATACTGTCCGTCTCCTCTGGGCACAGTTTCTCTAACTGAGGTCTGGAGGAGGGGCATAGAGGGAGGAGCCAGTGCACACCCAAACCTAAAGTCTTTCTTAAAGTGCCCATGTCTCCTGCGGAGCCTGTCTATCCCCATGGTCCTTACGGAGTCCCCAGCATCCTCTACGGACTACGAGAAAAAGATTTACTGGTAGGTTTAAAATCTTATTTTTTGATTGCTAGGCGAATGCAGGTTGATTGACAGGAAGCGGACATTTGGGGGTGGTAATTGCCCATTTTCTGGGAGTGTCAGGAAAACTGCAGGTGTTCCTAAGCGTTTTCAGCCTGTTTCTTTCGCACTGTAGGAGTAAGTTCTGGGCACAGACTGCACACACTGGGAAAAAACATTAGATGGTGAGTGAGTTGCGAACGGATTTGCAGCTGGCCGGTGTTTGCAAAACTTTTCGCATGGCATATGCAGACTTGCACGGGGCATATTTTCACTCTGTCTGGGTGGCGACTATCCGATTGCAAACCTCTGCAAATTTCGCAGAGGAGCAATCAGGTCTGAATTAGGCCCATAATCCTTGCAAATCAATTAGATATACATTTTTAGCAGTTTAGAATAGTGAGAATAACAACAACAACTAAAATCTGATTGGTTGCTTTAGGTAACATCACATCACATGTAAGCCCCATACAATCCCATCGTGCACATGCGGGCATTCACAATGCGGAAGCATGCGATTGCAATGTGATTGATGGACAGCGGGCGTGTCGATGCAGCGTTGGTGGGAAGTGGTGCAGGAAAAGCAGGCATTTCATAAGCATTTTCAGGGAGGCCGGATGACGTTGCCTGCGACAGGAAACATTGTGCTGGTGTGCCTGCATACACATCCTGGCTACATATACGGGGTATACCTCTATCGCCTGATTTCTGCGTTGTGATCACATTTGAAATGCGATCGCAACTCAGGGTGGCACTACACATACTGGGCAGCCTTGCCCTGTACTGGGCGGCCCTCAGCATGCAATTTTATCAGTAGCAGTTTTGCATTTTTGGCAAAACTGCTACGGAGTCTGAATAAACCCCTATTATTAGATGAACTGCAAAATAAATGTATAACTGTGTGTTGGTATACATTTATTTTGCTATAAGTAACTTATTTTATGTACTAGTAGTGCTTGAAATTAGTTCTCTGAGAGTGCTTTCCTTCTCTCACTCTACCTCACCATTTGGTGATCATTTCAAACTATCAAATTTGTCTCTTGTCATACAGTAGGTCTCCAGGCAAATGGCTTCCACTTGTAATAGAGACCACCCCAGCGGTATCCGGTCCTTAGGTCGATAGTACTTAGGTCTACAGTCATTAGATCCAGGGCCGGTTCTTGCCCTTGTGGCGCCCCGGGCAAAACGTTAGGGGCGTGGCTTCATACGGGGGCGTGGTCAGTTACGCCCTTATTTGGGGCCCCTGTAGCGCAGCTGAAAGAGAAAAAAAATGTATACTTACTATCCCCGCACCTGATTCCAGACCGCTGCAGGCCTCCGCCGGCGCCGCTCCTCTCCTCGGATCAGCATAGACACTAGAGGTCAATTATGACCCCTAGCGTCTGTGCCACAATGCTGTGCGGTGCGCGATGACGTCATCGCGCACCGCACAGCAAAGGTCCCCTCCACGAAGGGAAACTAGATGCGTAGGTTCCCTTCACAGAGGGGGCACAGCGGCAGGGGGCACATCGGCAGGGGGCACAGTAACGGATCTTGCCATGGTGCGGCGCCCTCCGGAAGGCGGTGCCCCGGGCAAAAGTCCTGCTTGCCCGTGGCAAGATCCGCTACTGATTAGATCGACCACTATTGGTCGACATGCATTAGGTCCACATGGTCTATAGGTCGACATGGTTACTAGGTCGACATGAACAAGGTCGACATGAAAAAAGGTCGACATGATTTATTTTATTTTTTAAATTGAGCATTTTCATACTTTAAAATCCATGTGGACTACAATTGGGAACGGTAACCTGCGAAGCGAGCCATGCGAGGGGACACGGTGCACTAATTGGGGTTCCCGGTCACTTAACAAAGAAAACGACACCCAAAAAATGTAAAAAACTCACCTTGTTTATGTCGACCTAGTGACCATATCAACCTATTTCAGGTGTCGACCTGGTCAATGTTGACATAGAGACTGTTGACCTAGTGACTGTCTATGCTATGATCCACACCCACCCCAGCAGGTGGATGTTACGTCACCTGTAAATACTGTAAACTGACAATCTCAAAACGTTGTCAGTAATTCCCCTTAGCAGAAGAATAAATAAGTCTAGTATGCTACTAAAATATGAAATAAAGAATCCTGTGCCTTTTAAACTGACATTTTATAATACTTATTCATTGAGAGTACATAGGAAATTATACAGAGAGTAACCAAGGGAACCATCTATGAAAAATTGGTGGATGGTGAAGAAAATGAAATAACTGAACTGCATAAAAATGAAACATTGTATTTGCATTTCATGGGAAAGTTGTACATAGAAAAAAATAAATAAACTAGAAGTCCTGAATGTATTCCGGGTAAAAATAGGTAATTATATGTATTTTATTGATTATCGGTTTTCTCTACTGTTTATGGAGAATCCTGAATATTTCATGTAATTACAGCTATACTTCAATAAGAATATTTCAGATTCATGCTGTGTTATTTTATATGCAGGGACATTTTGTAATGCTTGTATCCTAATGAAATGGTTTTTTTTTTGTACATGACTAATTAGGGGCGGAACAGATGGTGTTTCCTAAGCTAAGTGCAGTGCGCTCATATCATCAACTTGTTAAATGTTCTGTCATTAAGTCCTCGTTTCCTATTTCTGTGCCATGTAGGACAAAATATCTTGTATTAAGCTTGTATCCCATCCACAATTTATCAGAGCTGTTTATGCATTAAAGATTTCAACTCTATAGTCAGCATGTTGTGTGTATGAGGTGAGCAATGCTGCAGGAGATGATGTATGTGTGTGTATATGTGTATCAGACACTGCAGTCACTGTAGACTAAAGGCCTCCATACACCAGCAATCAATTGGAGCAATTTGGCAATGTATGTGGTTTACAGATCACAGATCGTCCAATAATCTATTTGGATTGTTAAATCAGGTTGTGCAACATGTTGGATTTCACAGATCAGTCGGGGCCAGTGTCGGACTGGAGCATGAAGGGCCTACCGGGGGTATGCAATGGCAGGGGCCCATGATTAGAGGTGTGGTCAGCCTCCAAAGGGGGTGTGGCCAGTCACCACAGAGGTTTGGCTAACCATTATAGAGTACCTGGTCTGGACTCCTTGATAATTTATATAGTAATTAATGCTAGTGCATGCATGATAATGTGCCAGATTAATGACAGCAATATACTGTAGAGAATATATCATAATCCTGTGCAGTATAAGGTAACATATGAATAATATATAATTCAAGTGCACAGTCCAGAACCTGATCCCTAGAGGTGGAGGGCCCCCCAGGCAGTGGGGCCTACCGGTGGTTTCTCCTGTACCCCTGTGGGCCAGTCCGAGCCTGGTTGGGGCTGTAGATTGCTAGTGTATGGTAACAATGAGCAGATTTGCAGACAGTTTGTAGTGAACTGATGAGTCTTTCAAGATTGGCAAATTATTTGCAAATCACTGAAAAATATCTGTAATATATGGACATAGATTGGTGGATTGGGGAACATTTAAATCTGGGGAAAAATCTCAGTAGCTGCAAATTGGGTTTTTTTTGTTTGTTTTTTTGTGACTACTGATGTATGGCAGCCTTGAGGACCAAAGTTACATAGAAATTTTCATCTGGGTTTTGCAGGAAGGTGAACAAATCTCTAGAGGTGTTTTCTGCAAAAGTCCAGCCTCCTGCCATTTTATTAAAATAATATTTTCCAATTTTCTCTGCTGATAATAGGTTAAGTACTTGTTGTGTAGGAAGCCACTTGCTAACCAACATTCTCATAAGACTTAAGGGCTCTACACACTGGTCGATACCAGTAAAAGATATGAACGATGATGAACGAGATACCGTTCATATCTTTCAGAGTGGAGGCACCAATGATGAACGATGCGCGGCCCCACGCTCATTCATCGTTGGTGCCCCGTCGCTTGTGCATGCAGGCCAATATGGACGATCTTGTCCATATTTGCATGCACTGCTATGGAGCTGGGTGATGGGGGGAGTGAAGAAACTTCACTCCCCCCGTCACTGGGTCGCCTGTCTGCCATATCGGCGGTCGGGCAGCTCAGCGGCGGCTCGCCCAGTCTGTAGGGCCCATTAGGGGCCTATTTATTAATATTATTTTTACTAAAATATTGTGGAAAAGGGTGTTTTCACACACTTTTCACATTATTTTAGTATCACCTGAATGTATTAAAGGGCATTTGGAGCAGTTTTCATGAAAAACTGCTCCAAACCCTTTAATTCACTTTTTTTAGTAAGCCACATCGCATTCCCCATACTTATAATGGGAAATGCGATCTGACCAGATTTACTAAAAAAAAAAAGTGAAAAAATACTGCAGTGTGCCCTGTGATAATCTCGCCAGCTCAAGCTGGCGAGTTCACAGGGCAGCACTGCGATAAGCACCATTTTGTCCAGCTTTCTCTTCCCCTGGCAGAGAAAGCTGAGCGGGACCAGGCTGAAAAAATACCCCGATGATGCTGCGAAGAGGCATCGCAGGGACAGAGCTTGACCACAAGCTCTATCCCTGCATGCGATAATTGATACATCCCTGCGATGTAATAAATTATCGCAGTGCGAGTTTGGGTGAATTTATCACCTGTCATCCGCATCCTGGATGCGGATGGTGATAAACAGGCTCCTTAGGCTTGACAAAAAAAAGGGAAGATCTTTCTTGCGCTTTACTAAACAAGTTTCAGCCTCTCGTCCCACACAAAGAAACCTCCACCGTGGTTTCACTTTAGAACTATACACCAACAACAAACGTGAGGCAGAGATGGCGCAACTTGTCACCCTTAAAGATACACAGAGGTGCTTACACGAAAATGTTCCTACAACAGGATCAAGATGTATATTCTAGAGTCCACCTTCCACAAATATGGATTCTAAAATAATATAGTAAGAAGAAACACAACAAACATAGTGTATTCCGATTAAATTGATTGATGTGTCTTTAATACTTCTTGGTCTCACTCACATATTGCAATTTGTTCAATTCACATATAGAAATCCACAGATGTGATGATTCAACTTCATAGACATTCAGGAAACGTGAGCTCCATATAGCACATAAAAGAGAAAAAATATAGAAAAAATAGTGCAACCCTGTCTGTGTATATTCTTAAAAGGGATATTTATTAAAGAACTCACAAAACACAGACTTGACAATAACATGTAAAATGCTTGGACATCAGGGCAAAGGGAAAAACAGCCACCGGCAGCATGTATTATAGTCACCGCAAGTCCCGGTATTACTCGAGGTGTCCCCACGCCGTCGGAGCCGTCATCCAAAGTTCCAGTCAATCCAGCAACCAACAGAAATCCCCAGCTTGAGCGCTTTCGGATATGGTATCCTTCTTCGGAAGCTTGGGGGATAGATGCTATTACCTACTTTAAATAGTGTCCAAACCTTAATCAAATGGAAAACAGCTGTCCAATAAGGCCGCCCTCAGAGCCGGTCCGTGTTTCCAGAAAGTGACGTGTGCGTTTCAATAGGCGGAAGCAGGTCCTTATTGTGGAAGGTGACATGTGCGTTCCAATGAGCGGAAGACGCGTCACCGGAAGTGACGTTACGGGACCCAGCTCTTACACTATGCGTTCCATTCCATGTCATTTGTATACACTGATCGTTTTATAATGTGTTATTCCACTCTGAACTCCATCAGTCACCCAAAAGATATAAAACAGATACAGGAGAAATAACTATATCATAAAAATTTTTTAAAATATTTCATATACATATAAAAATTATTGCTTTTTTTTATAAAAATATTGCTTTTAAAAAACATTAATAAAAGAGACTTAGAGACTCATCATAAAAACCACTTGAGTTCAAAATCACTATTCAGTCCCAATGGGACTAAGGTTTTTAGTTTGTATATCCATTTCATTTCTGTTTTAGATAATAAAATATCAGTTTCTTTATTTCTAGGGGTAGAATTAATGGTCTGAATACCCCAAAAGGATTTAAAGTGACAAGGTTTACAGGCATGTGTCAATTTAAAGTGCTTAGAGACTGTGTGGGTATCCAAACCTTTTTTAACATTGCGGATATGTTCCGATAATCTTATTTTTAAGTTTCTGCACATCGGTAGAACCCTGTACTTCTAATACTAGTTCTCTTAGACACCTCAATTGAACTATGGACTAACTTGTCTTTAATGGATTTTGATTTTCTATAAATAAACCTTGGTTTTGGGGGTAATATTGGGCCCAAAACTGGATCTTTTGTAAGTACCATCCAGTGTTTTTTCATAATGAACTCTATTTCTCTGTATTGTGAATTAAAATTAGTAATAAAAGACCACTGAAAATCATTTTCTCTCGGTATTTTCTGATTAGTCCCTTGTATAAGATCTCTCAAGTTAGTCCATAGTTCAATTGAGGTGTCTAAGAGAACTAGTATTAGAAGTACAGGGTTCTACCGATGTGGACTATGCGCCATGTGCAAATGCACAAAAGGTGCAAGTAAAATAAAGGAGTTCACGGTAGGGGGTAATACATATCCCATTAAGAATTTTATCACATGTAACTCGAGTAATGTTATTTATGCTCTGGAGTGTGATTGCGGATTGGTGTATGTCGGAAAGACAAGCAGAAACTTAAAAATAAGATTATCGGAACATATCCGCAATGTTAAAAAAGGTTTGGATACCCACACAGTCTCTAAGCACTTTAAATTGACACATGCCTGTAAACCTTGTCACTTTAAATCCTTTTGGGGTATTCAGACCATTAATTCTACCCCTAGAAATAAAGAAACTGATATTTTATTATCTAAAACAGAAATGAAATGGATATACAAACTAAAAACCTTAGTCCCATTGGGACTGAATAGTGATTTTGAACTCAAGTGGTTTTTATGATGAGTCTCTAAGTCTCTTTTATTAATGTTTTTTAAAAGCAATATTTTTATAAAAAAAAAAAAAAAAGCAATAATTTTTATATGTATATGAAATATTTTAAAAAATTTTTATGATATAGTTATTTCTCCTGTATCTGTTTTATATCTTTTGGGTGACTGATGGAGTTCAGAGTGGAATAACACATTATAAAACGATCAGTGTATACAAATGACATGGAATGGAACGCATAGTGTAAGAGCTGGGTCCCGTAACGTCACTTCCGGTGACGCGTCTTCCGCTCATTGGAACGCACATGTCACCTTCCACAATAAGGACCTGCTTCCGCCTATTGAAACGCACACGTCACTTTCTGGAAACACGGACCGGCTCTGAGGGCGGCCTTATTGGACAGCTGTTTTCCATTTGATTAAGGTTTGGACACTATTTAAAGTAGGTAATAGCATCTATCCCCCAAGCTTCCGAAGAAGGATACCATATCCGAAAGCGCTCAAGCTGGGGATTTCTGTTGGTTGCTGGATTGACTGGAACTTTGGATGACGGCTCCGACGGCGTGGGGACACCTCGAGTAATACCGGGACTTGCGGTGACTATAATACATGCTGCCGGTGGCTGTTTTTCCCTTTGCCCTGATGTCCAAGCATTTTACATGTTATTGTCAAGTCTGTGTTTTGTGAGTTCTTTAATAAATATCCCTTTTAAGAATATACACAGACAGGGTTGCACTATTTTTTCTATATTTTTTCTCTTTTATGTGCTATATGGAGCTCACGTTTCCTGAATGTCTATGAAGTTGAATCATCACATCTGTGGATTTCTATATGTGAATTGAACAAATTGCAATATGTGAGTGAGACCAAGAAGTATTAAAGACACATCAATCAATTTAATCGGAATACACTATGTTTGTTGTGTTTCTTCTTACTATATTATTTTAGAATCCATATTTGTGGAAGGTGGACTCTAGAATATACATCTTGATCCTGTTGTAGGAACATTTTCGTGTAAGCACCTCTGTGTATCTTTAAGGGTGACAAGTTGCGCCATCTCTGCCTCACGTTTGTTGTTGGTGTAAGGCTCCTTAGGCTGTGCCCTGCCGATATAGTCAATGTTGGGCTGCCTGCACCGTCTATTTTTTCTTGCGATCCCAATCCCGCGGGACCACACATTGGTATCACAAGGACTATACACACGGTGTGATATGTACTATATTTTCTCACTATTTTGACTATATAATCAAAATCGAAAGAAATATTGCACCGTGTGTATACAGATTCACATTGCCTGTGTGCCGTATGTGCTGTGCAATTACAGGTTTGGCTCTGTGAACATATCACTGTATAGTTTGTGCTGAAGAGGAGAGGAAAGCTTAATTCATGTGTACTTCTTAACAAAGCTGCGATGAAACTTTACAGTGTCCAAACTGTGTAAGAACTGTCTTTATTTAATGTGACATGTTAATGTGTCTTAAACAGTGGGTTATTTTACATTCTCCAAAATAAGCCTAGAGCTTCTCTTTCAGCCACCTATAGGTTGATGTGCCTCTAATACCCCTTTCAGACCACAATACCGGGTCACAACTGGGACCTGTACATGGGTCCTTCCAGGGTGTAACCCAGTATGATACCTCTTTCGCACCTGGGACACGGCTTACGCATTCATGCCGCACCCTGAGCCAGGTTGACATACTCGGATTATTTCAACTGGGCCCTTTCAAACCGCACAGCTACCCGGGTTATTGCATGCAGTCTAAAAGGGGTATTACAGGCATAAGCTAAACCATGATGAACCCTCACTAAAATAAATATGCGTACAAAGTAGTTGGTATTAAAAGGTCACAACTTTTATACATTTTATATAAATCAAACTATCGGGTGGCAGACAGCCAGCTACACCCAAATAACATACTACTGTACATAGCAGAATGTAGACCACAGATGCAACCTGGACAGTGGGGAACACCAACTCTCATAATTTGGCAAGACTGGACATTACTTATAGGAAAATGCCCAGATTCCCTTTGAGCAGCAGGATACCTTTTGCATAGGCAAACGCGGCGGTTGGGGGGGAAGAATCTGTGGATGTGAGCGCTCAGTCATTGCACCAGAGAGAGAGTCTGGTAAGTGGCTTACCATGATCAAAGGGCCTGCATATGTCTGAAGTACTGTATTACATAAACTGCACTTTGTTTAAGGCGGACTATAGCTTGTTACATGTTAATTATGCATCATTCATGGGCTGGTGACAATCACTCTAAAATCAAACATTTGGAAACCCTCCTCCAGAAATCTTGCGTTTGCTCCTGTTTTGTCTGATATGTTCCCAGACTCTCCTTTGACCTTTCATTAATTGATTAATGCTGTATGGGATTTTATTGCTTAATTATTTGTAACTGTTTCATCATTGTTTTGATACTGTTTATATTGTTTATCTTTTTGCCCATTATACAAAATCCTGTGTCCACCACAATCCAGTGTGCAACACATACTTAGATCTCTATTTATCAGCCGCATGTTTTAATCCCACCTCATCAGTTCCGTAACTAGACATTTTAGCGCTGTGTGCAAGAAACAGCATTGCCCCCCCCCCATATTTAAAATAGGGCTAGTGCGCACCATAGGTGCATGTCAAAAATATAGGGGGCGTGGCTTCATGGGGAAGGGGCATGGCCACAAACTAATACCAATTCATATTACGCTGCACAGTACTCTCCATGATTCAAATTACACCACACAGTAGCGCCACTTGCACACATTACACCAGGTAGAACCCGTCACACATTACGCCAGATAGAGCCTTCGTGCTGGTACAGGCAGCCCTCTGCATCATGTTCAGCCTCTGTCTCACTGCTCCCTACCGCCACAGAGCTCTGAGACGTCATCTCTGGTGTGAGCAGGCTGAGCTCCCGCCGCTGCTGCCAGTGTCTTCCATGCCCACACACAGCCGGCTGCAAGGGTGAATCCAGATGAGAATGACAGGGGGGCACCACAATAAGTGGAAGGGCCTCAGGTGTGTGCTCCTGATAAGGGGGCGTAACCCCACAGCAATGGGCATGGCTTCACAGGATAAGCTGTCTACAAGATGGTGACAGGGAGAGGCAGTGGGTGTCAGAGAGAGGGTAGCGGGGAGAGGCAGACGGTGATGGGGAGAGGGAAATGGTGGCAGTGAAAGGCAGAGGGGGAGAGGCAGCAGGTGACAGGGAGATGGTTACGGGGAGAGTATCAGCCATGAGACAATTAATTACCTGCAGTGTGTGCAGTCACACATCATGCAATGTTCTGATGTAAACTCACCACTAATTGAATCTCCCCTTAGAAATACATATAACTTTTGTATAGTACTGTAGTGTGCACAACCTGTCTGTTGCAGTGGATAGCGTGTCAGTTTATGGTGTAATGGTGCAGTGCACTTAGGGTCAGTTTGTTGTGTAGTGTGTGAAAGGTTATTCTTTAGTGTAGTGAGCAAAGGGTCAGTCTGTGGTGTAGAACAGTGTGTGCATGGTCAGTATGTGATGTAGTGCAGTATATATAGGGTCAGTCTGGGTGTAGTACAGTGTGTGCATAGTCAGTATGTGATGTAGTGCAATATATATAGGGTCAGTCTGGGTGTAATACAGTGTGCACACGGTCAGTATGTGATGTAGTGCAGTATACAGAGTATAGGGTCAGTCTATGATCTGTTGTGTACAGGGTCAATGTGTTGTGTAGTACAGTCTGTGCAGGGTCAGTCTGGGTGTAATACAGTCTGTGCATGGTCAGTATGTGATGTAGTGCAGTATATATAGGGTTAGTCTTGGTGTAACACAGTCTGTGCATGGTCTGTATGTGATGTAGTGCAGTATATATAGGGTCAGTCTGGGTGTAATACAGTCTGTGCATGGTCAGTATGTGATGTAGTGCAGTATATACAGGGTCAGTCTGGGTGTAGTACAGTGTGTGCATGGTCAGTATGTGGTGTAGTACAGTGTGTGCATGGTCAGTATGTGGTGTAGTGCAGTATATATAGGGTCAGTCTGGGTGTAGTACAGTGTGTGCATGGTCAGTATGTGATATAGTGCAGTATATATAGGGTCAGTCTGGGTGTAATACAGTCTGTGCATGGTCAGTATGTGATGTAGTGCAGTATATATAGGGTCAGTCTGGGTGTAATACAGTCTGTACATGGTCAGTATGTGATGTAGTGCAGTATATACAGTATAGGGTCAGTCTATGATCTGCAGGGCCGTAACTAGGTGTGTGCGGAGGGGGCACCGCACATAGCGCTGCTGAGTTGGGGGCGCTGTTGGCAGCACTAGTCAATTATCTTTTTTAATTACTTTCAGTGGCAGCCTCCCCCCTTTTTGAAGTTCAGCCTCTCCTAACCGCCCCTGTCTCCTACCCTGACCCCTTCTGTCACTAATACCTATACAACATTCATGAACTTACTTGAGATTTCTTTATTATTCAGTCACAATGTCCTTTATTACGTTTCAAGATGCTGACATACCCAGGATTCTAATCCATTGCCTGTGGCATTGCAGTCAGACAATCTATTTATTGAGCTATCTGCCCTTGCATTGAAAGGTAGAAAATTTGAAGCTAGAGAAATCTAACTATGTGAAGCTTACCTTGTACTTTGTGGAAGAAATGATCAGCATTGTCGCTGAGCAGATCTATGTAGTGTGTGGCTGCAAGAGATTGGATGTGTGGCTGCACACTACATAGATCTGCTCAACTGCAATGCTGATTATGTTTTTACAAAGTACCAGTAGCTTCGTATAATGTTCATAGTTTTATGTAGGATCCAATAGCTCAATGAGTAGGGTGTTTGATTATAATTCAACAGGTTATAGGTTTAAACCCTGGTTATGGCAGTATATTGAAATGTGTTATTTAATAAAGGGTATTGTAACTGGATAGCAGTGAGCTCTCAAGTTAAGTGCATAAATGTGGTATGAAGAGGATTTGTGTCCAAATCCATTTTCTTGGCATCATAGCATGGGCTGTCTCTGGGATCAATCTTGTCATGCCCCTTCCCCTTATTTCCCTATTTATCTATTTTTTTTGGAGGGGGTGGGGGGGGGGGGCGGGGTGCGACAATTTTCTCTCTGGCACAGGGCACCAAAAAGTCTAGTTACGGCTCTGATGATCTGTTGTGTACAGGGTCAATGTGTTGTGTAGTACAGTCTGTGCATGGTCAGTATGTGATGTAGTGCAGTATATACAGGGTCAGTCTGGGTGTAGTCTGTGCCGTTTCTAGCGGCCGGCGAGCCGTGCAACCGCACGGGGCGCCCGCCGCGGCACTTTGTTACTCCTTCTCTCCTCTCCTGAGCGCTCCTGCTCGGGGGGCGGAGTTTCGCGGAATGACGCGTTTGCGTCGTGACGTCACGACGCAAATGCGTCATTCCGCGAAACTCCGCCCCCCGAGCAGGAGCGCTCGGGAGAGGAGAGAAGGAGATAAGCATGAAGGAGGAGGCGGCCGGCGCGAGGGACGTGAGGCGGCGGGACCGAAGAGCGGGAAGACGTAAGTATTCTCTCTCTCTCTCCCCCTTCCTTCCCCTCAACTTGAAACCTGCCTGCCGCTACCGCACTGTGTAAAATGGGGACACCTGCCTATGGGGATACCTGCCTGCCGCACTGTGTAAAATGGGGGCACCTGCCTGCGTACTGTGTAAAATGGGGGCACCTGCCTGCGTACTGTGTAATATGGGGGCACCTGCCTGCGTACTGTGTAATATGGGGGCACCTGCCTGCGTACTGTGTAATATGGGGGCAACTGCCTGCGTACTGTGTAATATGGGGGCACCTGCCTGCGTACTGTGTAATATGGGGGCATCTGCCTGCGTACTGTGTAATATGGGGGCACCTGCCTGCGTACTGTGTAATATGGGGGCATCTGCCTGCGTACTGTGTAATATGGGGGCACCTGCCTGCGTACTGTGTAATATGGGGGCATCTGCCTGCGTACTGTGTAAAATGGGGATATCTGCCTGCGTACTGTGTAATATGGGGGCACCTGCCTGCGTACTGTGTAATATGGGGGCATCTGCCTGCGTACTGTGTAAAATGGGGATATCTGCCTGCCGTGCTGTGTAAAATGGGGCATCTGCCTGCCGCACTGTGTAATATGGGGATACCTGCCTTCCGCACTGTGTAATATGGGGGCACCTGCCTGCGTACTGTGTAAAATGGGGATATCTGCCTGCCGTGCTGTGTAAAATGGGGATATCTGCCTGCCGTGCTGTGTAAAATGGGGATATCTGCCTGCCGTGCTGTGTAAAATGGGGATACCTGCCTGCCGCACTGTGTAAAATGGGGGCACCTGCCTGCGTACTGTGTAAAATGGGGATACCTGCCTACCGTACTGTGTAAAATGGGGATACCTGCCTTCCGTACTGTGTAAAATGGGGACACCTGCCTGCCACGCTGTGTAAAATGGGGACACCTGCCTGCGTACTGTGTAAAATGGGGATACCTGCCTACCGTACTGTGTAAAATGGGGATACCTGCCTTCCGTACTGTGTAAAATGGGGACACCTGCCTGCCGCGCTGTGTAAAATGGGGACACCTGCCTGCCGCGCTGTGTAATATGGGGACACTTGCCTGCTGTAATGTGTAAAAAGGGGACTTTTTTATTTTTATTTTTTTCCCCCTGTGGTGGGTGTGATGATATCAGATGAGGCCATGCCCACTTTAATGAGACCACGCCCATTTTAATCAGGCCACACACCCTTGTCGGGAGCGCGCGCACCTACGGCGCGCGCATGCTTTTTCTTTTTATGGCTATATGGGGGGGGGCACACATTTTTTTTTTTAGAGCAATAGGGGGGGGGGGGGGGGGGCGCATTTTGAAATCTCGCACTGGGAGCCAAATTGTCTAGAAACGGCCCTGGGTGTAGTACAGTGTGTGCATGGTCAGTTTGTGATGTAGTGCAGTATATACAGGGTCAGTCTGGGTGTAGAGCACAGTACACACGTTCACCTTGTGATATGGTTTAGGTAAGGTCAGTTAGTAGTGTAGTGAGCTTATTGTGAGTCTGGTGTACAGTGAGCAGTGTCCCTCCTCAAGCAGGCTTATAGGCCCTACACATTGGGCGAGAATACTGAAAGATATGAACGATCTCGTTCATTAATCAACGAGATACCATTCATATCTTTCAGTGTGGAGGCACCAGCAATGAACGATGTGTGGTCCCGCGCTTGTTCATCGCTGATGCCCCGTCGCTTGTGCATGCAGGCCAATATGGACGATCTCGTCCATATTTGCCTGCAGTGCTATGGAGCCGGGTGACGGGGGGAGTGAAGAAACTCCACTCCCCCCCCCCCCCCCTCACTGCCCCCCCACCCCGCCGCCGGGTCACCCGTCGACCGTATCCGCCATCGGGCAGCTCGGCGGCGGATCGACAAATGTATAGGGCCCATTAGACTACATACCATTGTTAGTCAGGCACTTCTTTTTTCACAGTGCAATCAGTGCCAGTGTGCAGAGGCTGCAGCTGCCGTCCCTGGCCTGGACAGTCAAACAGTCTGGAGGCGGAGCTTGCACTCAGTCTCTCAGTGACAGCTATAGGATGGAGCAAACAGGAGGTGGATCCAGAAGAGGGATCACACAGGGGGGTGGAGTCTTGTCCTTTTGATCCACCCCATTCCCATGATCTGCCAGGCAGCCGGCTATTAGAAAGAGGAGGAGGGGACCAGGATATGTAGAGCTGGGTCTGGACAACAAGTAAGAGAGTGTGAGTGTGCCTACGAACTGCAGCTTATGGCCACAGTGTTCACCTCCGCCTGTGCACACCTTACAGACCCTGCAGGCAGTGACAGAGAGTCTGTAATATAAAAAAACATATTGCCGCATGGACTGCCTTGTGAGGACTCCAGCCCTGATCTCCCCACCCAATCTTCCCTGCCAGTGCATCGCGGCCACTAAGCCCACACCCTCACTGAAAATTAGGGAAATTCCGGGATCCCCACTGGAGCAGTCCGATCCTGCTGCGGATCCTAGTGCCCGCGGCTCTATTACGTGGAGACAGTGCAGAAGTGCTGCTGCTGATCTCCATAAAAATAAAAATCCGGAAATGACAGGGTGCAACCCTCACCCCATTGATCCGCCACCCGGCTGGATGAAATCTGTGACACTGTTGGGGGAGCTGGATGTATAAGGTCACATGAGTGATACTGCAGTGCTTACCATGAGAGACTGCTCACTCTCCGCACAGCTGCAGCAACACCAACAGGGTGGCCAGTCAGGAGACACAGTGCACTATGCGCTCCAACCGCAAGTGCGCTGTGTGCAAGGCACACTCAGCACACATCTAGTTACGGCCCTGCACCTCATACTGTCATATTCTGCTTCCGTCTTCATTAGTGATCATCCCTTGAAAATCTACTGTTCTCCAGCTGGATTTAAATGTCCTCTACACACCTTATTGGCAGTTAACATTTTCCCACATCCCAATCCCCTGCAAAGCTGCAGTGGTGTCATAAATCATAATTATATTATATTTAAAGCACTAGGGAATATACTGGAGCTATATAAATAAATGTTGGTAATATATTATCCAGTTAATGCTTTAGACTCAGCATTTTGAAATAAAGAGACCATTTCCAAATGTGTCTGAAGGTAGTGTAGATTCAGTGGTCATTGATGGGGTTTTAGTCTTTTACAGTGACCACAGAGCATATAGAGAGCTGTGTGCTAGTGATTACTACAATTCCCAGTTCCCTTTTATTTATTAGCTGACAGCTCCTGGTGCTACCTAAAGAAATAAGCATGCTGGCCGTGGTAATAAAATAAAAAAATGAATCCAGAAAGTATTCACAGCGCTTCACTTTTTCCACATTTTGTTATGTTACCGCCTTATTCCAAAATGGAATAAATTAATTTTTCCCTCAAATTCTACACACAATACCCCATAATGACAATGTGGAAAAAGTTTTTTTTGAGATTTTTGCTAATTTATTAAAAATAAAAAATGAAGAAACCACATGTACATAGGTATTCACAGCCTTTGTCATGAAGCTCAAAATTAAGCTCAGGTGCACCCTGTTTCCACTGATCATCCTTGAGATGTTCCTACAGCTTAATTGGAGTCCACCTGTAGTAAATTCAGTTGCTTGGACATGATTTGGAAAGGCACACACCTGTCTATATAAGGTCCCACACTTGACAGTGCATGTCTGAGCACAAACCAAGCATGAAGTCAAAGGAATTGTCTGAAGACCTCCGAAACAGGATTGTCTTGAGGCACAAATCTGGGGAAGGGTACCAAAAAATATCTGCTGCTTTGAAGGTCCCCATGAGCACAGTGGCCTCCATCATCCGTAAATGGAAGAAGTTCGGAACCACCAGAACTCTTCCTAGAGCTGGCCAGCCGTCTAAACTGAGCGATTGTGGGAGAAGGGCCCTAGTCAGGGAGGTGACCAAGAACCCGATGGTCACTCTGTCAGAGCTACAGCATTCCTCTGTGGAGAGAGGAGAACCTTCCAGAAGGACACCCATCTCTGCAGCAATCCACCAATTAAGCCTGTATGGTAGAGTGGCTAGACGAAAGCCAATCCTTAGTAAAAAGCACATGGCAGCCCACCTGGAGTTTGCCAAAATGCACCTGAAGGACTCTCAGACCATGAGAAACAAAATTATCTGGTCTGATGAGACAAAGATTGAACTCTTTGGCGTGAATGCCAGGTGTCATGTTTTGGGGAAACCAGGTACCGCTCATCACCAGGCCAATACCATCCCTACAGTGAAGCATGGTGGTGCCAGCATCATGCTGTAGGAATGTTTTTCAGTGGCAGGAACTGGGAGACTAGTCAGGATAGAGGGAAAGATGAATGCAGCAATGTACAGAGACATACTGGATGAAAACCTGCTCCAGAGTGCTCTTGACCTCAGACTAGGGCGTTGGTTCATCTTTCAGCAGGACAACGACCTTAAGCACATAGCCAAGATATCAAAGGAGTGGATTCAGGACAACTCTGTGAATGTCCTTGAGTGGCCCAGCCAGAGCCCAGACTTGAATGCTATTTAAGATCTCTGGAGAGATCTGAAAATGACTGTGCACCGACGCTTCTCATCCAACCTGATGGAACTTGAGAGGCGCTGCAAAGAGGAATGGGCGAAACTGCCCAAATATAGGTGTGCCAAGCTTGTGGCATCATATTCAAAAAGACTTGAGGCTTTAATTGTTGCCAAAAGTGCATCAACAAAGTATTGAGTAAAGGCTGTGAATACTTATATACATGTGATTTCTTATTTTTTTATTTTTAATAAATTTGCAAAAATCTCATAAAAACTTTTTTTTCACTATGTCATTATGTGGTATTGTGTGTTCTGTGCTCGATAAGTGCAGTCACAGATACTGTACCAACATAAAAAAAAATGGAAACATGACAAGTAACATGTATTTGTTCCCTAAATGATCTTAGCAGTGTTAGAGGCTACAGGGTGAGGAAACTTTGGGGGTCATTCCGAGTTGTTCGCTCGTTATTTTTTTCTCGCAACGGAGCGATTAGTCGCTAATGCGCATGCGCAATGTCCGCAGTGCGACTGCGCCAAGTAAATTTGCTATGCAGTTAGGAATTTTACTCACGGCATTACGAGGTTTTTTCTTCGTTCTGGTGATCGTAATGTGATTGACAGGAAGTGGGTGTTTCTGGGCGGAAACTGGCCGTTTTATGGGTGTGTGCGAAAAAACGCTACTGTTTCTGGGAAAAACGCGGGAGTGGCTGGAGAAACGGAAGAGTGTCTGGGCGAACGCTGGGTGTGTTTGTGACGTCAAACCAGGAACGACAAGCACTGAACTGATCGCAGATGCCGAGTAAGTGTGGAGCTACTCAGAAACTGCTAAGAAGTGTCTATTCGCAATTCTGCTAATCTTTCGTTCGCAATTTTGATAAGCTAAGATACACTCCCAGTAGGCGGCGGCTTAGCGTGTGCAAAGCTGCTAAAAGCAGCTTGCGAGCGAACAACTCGGAATGACCCCCCTTGATCAAGTTCAAATGCAATATATTACTGATGCTACCAGTAGAGGGCGCTGACTGCAGTAAGGACTAGAAGTTACTGTATGCTTCATATACAATGCCCTTTTAGTTAGCTAGTTAGAACAAAAACTGTCACACGGAGATTGGTCTGTGCCTGTGGGGCTGATTCAGGTCACATTGCAAACACGATGCGACTGGAAAATCAGCGACGGACCCGCGTACGAATTCACAGGTCCCGTCCTGTGCATGCACCTGCAGTTAATGTGGGTGGCCTGCATTAAATGCGAACGTCTCTGCCTGATTTACAGGCAGAGGCGTTCGCAGGGCGGTAACGCTCCATTTCCAAGGCGGAGACGGAGCACTGTAGGGCATGGCAACGTGAATTGGGGCGTCAATGGCGTTTTGGGGCGGCTGCATGCTGTCACACGTAGCCACTCCGAACATAAAAATGGCGGCGGGTCTCCTGCCGTCGCAGCCAGGCTTCCATAATTTCTGCGATCACACTGTAATTGTGGCGCAATCGCAATTACAGCGTGATCGCAGTGGGTGGGTGGTGGCCTGAATGCTGGGCGGCCCCCAGCATGCGAAAAAAAGGATTGTAAATTCCGTGTGTTGTGTACAGATGTGTGCTTTCATTGTATTCTATGGGGTACATTTACTAAGATGAGAGTTCTATTTAAGATGGGATGTTGCTCATAGCAACCAATCAGATGCTACTTTTCATTTATCTAGCACCTTCTAGATCAGGGCTGGCCAAACCGGTCCTCGAGATCTACCAACAGTTCATGTTTTCCAGTCCTCCTGGAGATCTGTAGAATTGTCAGTTAGGAATGAATGCAGCACATCTTAATTAGTAATGACAACACCTGTGCTCCAGCTAGGTGGTCTGGAAAATGTGAACTGTTGGTAGATCTTGAGGACTGGTTTGGCCAGCTCTGTTCTAGATGATAGTACCTGGAATCTGATTGGTTGCTATGGGCAACATCCCATCTTAAATAGAACTCTCATCTTAGTAAATTTACCCCTATGTGTATATTTATGCACCAGTCAGTGCATTGTGAACATTGGGATCTATTTGGGGAAATTAACTTATTTATCAAATCCCCCAGCCTGGTGAAGAGGGTGCACACTGGAAATATGCTTTATTATTAAAATCTTTTCTTTTTAAATAGTTTTTTTTTGGGTGTAACGAAACATTTTATTTTTCACTGTAGTGCTATGTGTCTTTCCCATAGGCGTGCGCAGGGGGGGGGGGTGCCTGGTGCGCACAGGCACCCCCTAATGTCCAGCAATCCGATCTCACATGCCTGATGCAGCGATCGCCAAGTAGGCACCCTGTCAGGACTGCATTACTGACTGGACGCCTGGGTTAATCAAGGGTGCCACTGCCACCGGCTTTCAAACTTCCGGCTCCACCTCAATGTACAAAAACAGCGTGATGTGATCATGCTGCTCGCACGCCCACCCGTCACACGCCCACCTCTCTCCTTCTATTCTATGCCAACGCCAGCCACTGATGAGGAGCAGCATGCAGCCAGCGTTCCTCTTAGGAAGACAAATTCAATACTGGCAGGCGGTGAGCAGCAGCATGGACACGTAACACGTTTTTCCATCAGCAGCAGTACTAGTCTGTAACTGTCAGTGTCAGTGAGTGACTGCAGCTTGCAGGGGAAAGAGAGGGGGAGCCAGACCAGTCTGAGGAGGAGCAGTGTAATTGCAGTGAGTGCCATCAGGGGTGTTTGTTTGGGGCACACCACAACATCTGACAATGCATCTGCATTATTAGAAATGGTACAAGGGTGGATATTTTATATTACGTTGACCGTCAATAGATGGTGCTAGACACACCCAAAAGGCGGTGCTAGACACACCCCTCCAACAGTGCACCACCTAATAAAATGTGCTTTGCACTAGTGATGAGCGGGTTCGGTTTTACTCGGTTCTCAAAACAGAACCTTATGGGCTATCCAAAACACGTGACATCCGTGAGCCAATAAGATGCCGTTTTGAGAACCGAGTAAACCCGAGTAAAACCGAACCCGCTCATCACTACTTTGCACGCCTATGGTCTTTCCTGACCTCGGCTATGGAGCTGCAAGGGCCAATCTGAGTAACATCACATGGCCGATGGTCTCGCTGATGATCCAGTGCTGCATCTTACGACATACCACTCAGATCTGCAATGCCAGCAGGAGGCATCTATTTCCCTCAGACGCCTCCTGCGCATTAGCATCAGGGTTAATGCATGTTCTCTGTGATTTGACTTTAATTGAATTGCGCCAACTGTTCAGATTGTATTGGAAAAATATCACCCGACATGCGCTGTTTACTAATGTGTGACTTCATAGTATGGAACTTGGGGCTAATTGAATCCCAGGGGTCAGTGGCATAACTAGAAATTTTTCTCCCCCAAGCCAAAAAATTCTCTGGACCCCCCATAATTGGCACTAGCAAATATATGAATCTGCGTGCGCCACAAAAAGGGGTGTGGGCTTGCTGAAATGGCCGTGGCTTTGCATACAGGGGCGTGGCATTGCAGGAAAAGACTACCTTATACCCCAGTTTTGCAACCTGCACGCCCAGACATTGGCCACCACAGGGAAAAAAAAAAATCCTGATTCATGCCCCTTACATTATTTGTCATTTTTCCTCCTTATAGTAATGCCCACTATACATTATGCCACATACTGCAATGGCCCTTAGACATTATGCCACACACCATAATGCCTGTGACACATTATGCCACACACCGTAATGCCTGTGACACATTATGACAGGAATCGCAATGCCCGTTATACATTATGCTACACACTACAATGCCCCTGATACATTATAGCACATACAATGCCTGTGACATATTATGACACACACCGCAATGTCCGTTATACATTATGCCACACACTGCAGTGTCCGTGATACATTATGCCACACACTGCAATGACCCTGAGACATTATACCACAGTGCCCGTTATATAGTATACCACACACCATAATGCCTGTGACACATACCGCAATGCCCGTTATACATTATGCCACACACTGCAATGACCCTGAGACATTATACCACATACCACAATGCCCGTTATATAGTATACCACACACCGTAATGCCTGTGACACATACCGCAATGCCCGTTATACATTATGCCACACACTGCAATGCCCATGAGACATTATACCACATACCACAATGCCCATGATATAGTATGCCACACACCGTAATGCCTATGACACATTATGACACACACTGCAATGTCCGTGATACATTATGTCACACACCGCAATGCCCATTACACATTAAGTCCTACAGTAAGGCTTCTGATTACTTTTAAATTACCTGCTCGTTGCCAGGGGTTTCATGCTCTTGATTCCATGCACGGTGCAAGGGGTTTTCATGCCCAGGGTGCCATGCTCCTTGCCAGTGTTATGATTCCAGCACTCCTGACCAGAGGAGATTTTATGACTAGGACCAGAGCGCTGGAATGGAATGCAGGTAACGGGAGCAGGAAAGACTAGTTGCCCCTGGCGCCCTAACTCTATTGTCTCACCCGTGCTATCGGAAATCCCCTGCGAGACTATGGTTTCTTGAGCCCCTGGCAGCCACGTTTGAAGGGCGGATTATGTCTGCCCAACTCCGGTGCCCCCCGGTCTTAGTGAGAGACAAAGGGAAATCCGAGGCAGGATGATAACAAGAGGACCTCTGACTGACAACAGGCCAGGGGCAACAAGCTAACTAACAAAACTTGAAGTATGTGCGGAAACCCGCCAGGGAAAAGGACAACCAAAATCCACTCGTCCAATACTCCTACCCAGCACCGCTGTATACCAGAGTAGACCTGTGGAAGCGGAACCCTCCGCGAAATGCTCCAAAACACAAATAATAAATAATAATGCGGACAAGCCGCAACACACGGCAAAGCCGTGACTCACGAACACCACTGGATGTTATACGGTGATTAGTCAGGACTCCAGGAATAAGATGACAACTTCCGAGGTCAGGACTTCCGAATACTGGAATGACCGGATACAGCAAGACTGGAAACAGACTCTCAGCAAACAGAGACAGCATGCAGGAAGCTATTACTGGCGTCTGTGAGAAGTCCTGAGAGTGCATATGAACAGGAGTCCTCCAATCCGGTGCTGACAGGGCTAATTACCTACATGCCGTGCAGCTGCCTTGCTGCACGGCCAGGAAACAGGTGTAGACTCATTAAACCCTGGACCCAGCAACGGGGAACGCGGTCCGTCAGTGGCGTCCCCGTTGCTAGGGTCCGTGCGGCTCAGTGCGCCCGGCGTCCAGCGTTGCCAGGGAGCCGGCGGCTGTCCGCGTACGGCGTCCCTGGTTGCTAGGCGCCGGGCCGCACCGACGAGCGGACCCCGGCGCCTAACAGCCAGGGATGTCATGCAGTAGGTATTATGCTTGTTGCCAGACGTATCATCTGCTGGGTTTCAAGCTTGTTGCCAGGGGGTAATATTCGTAGCCAGGGGTCTCATGCACTGGGTGTCACGCTCGTTGCTAGGGGGTAATGCTTGTTGCCAGGGATTTCATGAGCTGGGTGTTGTGCTTGTAACCAGGGGGTAATGCTTGTGGCTAGAGCTGTGCTCCCAGTGCCACATATGCCCCCAGTGCCAGATATTCCCCCACAGTGCCAGGTACACATATGCCCCCAGTGCCAAATATGCCCCCCCCAGTGCCAGGTACACATATACCCCCCAGTGCCAGGTACACACATACCCCCCAGTGCCAAATATGCCCTCCCCCAGTGCCAAATATGCCCATCCTCAGTGCTAAATATGCTCCCCCAGTGCCAGGTACACCCCCCCCCTCCAGTGCTAAATATGCTCCCCCAGTGCCAGGTACGCCCCCCCCCCCCCCACACACACATCCCGGGCTCCCCTGCTGCTGTGTGATTCGAGAAGGAGGGACACGGAGGGCACAGCACGCGCCTCTCCTGTGTGTCCCTCCTGCGTCTCCGGCGGCAGCGGTGTGTCTGTTAAATGAAGTGCCGGGCACTTCACTTAACAGACACGCCGCTGCCGCCGGAGACCCAGGAGGGACACACAGGAGAGTGGCACATATATGCCCAGGATATTATATTTTTGCAAAAGATATCCTCTTCTCCAGGTAGTAGTGGCGTGCTGCAGTAGCAATGTTTTACCTGCTCCCCTGCATCTCTTGCTCCAATACAAATGATTTTTTTCCCCTTTTTTTTTTCTTTTTTACTGCACAAGCACAAGTTTTACTTACAGTAACTCTCCAACAGCTCCTATGGCAAAATTATATTGATCTTGAAAAGATTGATATTATTTTTCACAATGATTTTCTGCGTTAAATGCAGACCTCGTGATACCACATTGATCCAAAAAATTGATCCAGGACCACTGATTGTTCATCACTTTGGAAGTGGCAGGGAGACGGTAGTCTGATCTAGTCTCTATTCTCCCAGGAGTGCAGAAGAACTTCCCAAAATTCAGGAGTGTACAGACATATTTGGGGACTAGCCAATTATGCATTATGCATGGCAATAGATATACAGTTTATTATTTAGTCAACAGATATGCTTCAGTGTTCTCTACTTGTCCCTGAGCACATTATTGCATACCTCACAACCCTCCCAATTTCAGTGGGACAGTCCTGTTTTTTGGACACTGGTGACCCACCAGTATGCCAGTGTCCTGTGGGTGTTGGGAAGGTTTGGGGAACATTTGATCACTGCTGAATACTGGTGAATAGTACTGAATAGATAATTTGCGTATGGGCTCAACATCTGTACAATGCGGGGAGGAAAGCCTGGTCATGCCCCCAGAGTGACAAAAACAGGGGAAGGGAGGGCATGCCCTGAGTCCTGAAAAACATTATTGAATTTGTTGGGAAGTATGTTATGGTTATGATTAACCTACAGATGTGTCCACATACACCTTTCCTTTATCCTGCCATGTATGGCATGGCCTGGGAATGCCATAGCATAGACCAGAGGTTCCCAAACTGTGTGCCGTGGCTCCCTGGGGTGCCTCGGGACACTTGCAGGGGTGCCCTGGGTTGGTAGTCCAGGACCAATTCAAATTATTCATGGTCAATACAATAGGCAAAACCAGTGCTGGTGGCTGCCAGTCATAAAATATGTGGCCAAACAGAAGCAAATCTTGTCCCTAACCACACAACTGACCCTAAGGATGACATATAAACGCAATCTACTTAATGTAATATTTCTTTCTAAATTTCTCAATAAAAATGTTTTGGCCTAGGGATGCCGTGAAAAAAATTCTGATATTCTAGGGTGCTGTGATTCAAAAAAGTTTGGAAACCACTGGCATAGACTATGAGATTTAGCCATGCTTGTGATTTTTCTTATTGTGCTTCTTCAATATGCTATTTTATAATTTATACATATTCTATTATGGCAAACAAAATTTTAAAATTCATTCACATGCTACTCGATAAAACAGCTTAGCCGTGCTATGCAAATTGAGCAAAATAGAAAAGGGGTATGTGGACACATCATTCTGTATGTTCAATGTCACATCCTTTAATTTGCATAACTGCTGGCTGCTGTGCCATCACCCTATTGGTGCCTGCTGATGTCACGCCACCCACCGCCATTGGGTACATGCTTGAACGGTTGGCCTTCCCTGCTGGCTCCTGCTCAAGCCATTGGCTTCTGCCAGAGACATGTTTGAGTGAGTGACCCCGCCTTCCTGCCGCACCAGGTAATGGGCACTGAGGGCTCCAGCCACCTGCTGCAGGGAGCATATCTACAAAAGCCCCTCTTTTGTGCAGAAGAAGGGGGGTGCACAGGCTGAGGAGGAGAACATAATCAGTGTGAGTGTCCCTCTTACAATAATTCACGTAATAGTAAATGTAACCATTGAATGTATCACTTCTGTCACTTGTCACATATAATATGTGTCCAGGATTGTGGTGACGAAGCCTTTTACTATCTGGGTCAGTGTTTTATTTTCTCCTGTGGAGGCCAGTGTCTGAGGGTGCGGGGTACAAAACTGGGGTGCAAGGTAGTCATGTCCCGGAAGACTATGTCCCTTGTAGTGAGGCCATGCCCCTTTTCGGCAAATATTTCTCACTATACTGCATTTTGAAAATATCGGGGGTCGTTTTTTACAGTTCACTCTGGGAGCAATGTTGTATAGAAACAGCCCTGAGTACTCATGACCTGCAAAATGTCTTTGTGGACCTGATGGCTTTTTAATTTATATATTTTAATAAATAATTGACCAATATTTTATTACTATGTATGTCTTATACCAGTGGTTCCCAAACTTGAATCACAGCTCCCTAGATAATCCCCCAAAAAATGTCACGGCACCTCTAACCCCAAAGTTTATTATTGAGAAATTTTGAAAAAAATATTAAATTAAGTAAATTGTTTTTACTGTATCTCATCCTTAGGTTCAAGTCATACTTGCCTACTCTCCCAGAAGCTGCGGGAGGCTCCCGTTTTTTGGGGTAGGCCCCTGGAAGAGTAGGCAGGTCTCCCGCATCCTGCTCGCACCCTAGTGATGCAGGCAGGATGAAGAGATACACTGCCGTATTCGCGAGTCCGTGGGGTGGGGAAGGGGTTAAAATGACACGAACTGCGTCATTTTAGCCCTGCCCCCTAATGATGCCAGAGCCCGCCCCCTGAAGTATCCTGCTGCGTCTCCTCTCAGGGCTTCTCCCGGAGAGGAGCTATTTCAAGTAGGCAACCCTGGTTCAAGTATGTGGTGAGGGACAAAAGTTGCTTCTGTTTGTCTACATATTTTATGATTGGCAGCCACCAGTACTGGTTTTTGACCATAAATATTTTGAATTGGTCCTGGAGCACCAATCCAAGGCACCCCTGCAAGAATACCGAGGGTGCCACAGCACACACTGTGGGACAGATTAATTAATCCTGGTGAAGTGATAAACTGGAAGGTGATAAAACACCAGCCAGTCAGCTTCTAACTGTCATTTTTCAAACCCAGCCCGTAACATGGAAGTTAGGAGCTGATTGGCTGGTGCTTTATCATCTTCCACTTCATCACTTCACCAGTCTTAATAACTCTGCCTCACAGTTTGGGTGCCACTGCCTTATACATTTTTGCAGAATGACAAAAGTTACATACTAAAAAAAAAAGTACAGTACATAATTGATAACTGTACATAATTTTAAAGATTGGTACAGTACCTAAAAATATCCTATTTGTTTTTATTACACATCAAGATCACTCTTACTCTCAAATTTATTAGTCAATATGTGGTGGGGAGAAAATATGGATGTAAAATTCCAAAAAATAACATAATTAACGTGATCATTCAGAAACTGATGGGGAATGCAGTGCATAAGGTTTCTATGTGAAATTGCCCTGCTTGATATGATGGCATGTAGTGGCTCCGCAGCAATTACACTGGCTACTGGGAAAAATGTGTCAAAAGGTAAAGTCACTACTAAGTGGGTTCCATCTCAATTTAAAAATAGTGTTAATTCATAGAAAATTGAAATACATTTGTGTCACTGATTTTTAGAAACCACATGCACCTACGATAGGCAAACTCATTTGAAACCACTGCTTTACTTTCAGACACAGCTATTGTAGGAAATGTGCAACGTCCACCCACCAGCACTGTAACATGATTCATTTCTAAAGTCTGGAGGCTACTGATAGTGAGGAGGGCACGTCAGCAGGAAAGCCACCACAGTCTTCCTCGCATGCTGCATAGCAAAACCGGAAGGAAATCATAAAAAGACACTTTATATAACCAGTTACAAAAGGGGGTGCAGATTGTTTTTGCTTTTTGAATCTACTTTTGTGCAACAAGGACAAATATTTTTAATCTATAACTCCATAATTCTATGGCGTAACCTGGGGCCTGATTCAGAGATAGACGCACTTAATACGGCAGCTGCACATCTCTCTGAATAAGTCCCCTGATACAATATTATATAAGGTAATAAATTAATAATAATTTAGTTATACGCAGGTAAGTAGAGTAGACATATTACCAATATGCTATATGTTTGTGTGGTGCATTCTGGGTATACTGCATGAACGTGCATGACTCAGTGTGATTTGTTCTACAGCACACACTCACATTTATAGACAAAGAGGCAACAACAAAAAAAGTCAGAAGAAACAAATGCAAATTTATATGGGCTTTGCTCGCCACAGGTTCTATTCCCACTAGATTGGTGGCGTGGACCCACCAATTGAGTGGGAATTAGGGGGCGGTTGTCGGCAAAATGCTGGCTATCGGTATTCCAGCGTCGGTCTCCTGAACGCCAGGCATTTTGACTGCATACCATATATATTTATCATTTTGCTATCGCTTATGGCAAAAAGATCTGTAATGGACAAATGTATATGTCCAAGTATGAAATATGAAAAACAAATGTTTCTACCGTAATATTTATATATTGTAATAATAATAATAATAATAATAATAATAATAATAATATTAAAGCTTATGGTAAAATTTTAATTGTATAATTTGCCCTTAAAATTAATGAGGAATGTTATTATTGTTGTTATTAATTGAAATTATTTCCTTATGTTAATAATTATGTTTGATATGTTAGCAATATTGTTGTTTGTTTTGTTATGTTAGCCCTATCGCCATCAGTTTGTGTGAGATTATTTCAAGGTGGTCCGGGCATCTGCCCCCACACCCCAAAACATACTGGTGGGTTAAATGGCTTCTCCCAAAAATAAATAAACGACACTAGTGTGTATGTAGTTCCATGTGGTAGGGAATATAGGGGGTGATTCAGACCTGATCGCTGGGCTGCTAAATTTGTTGTCCTGCCTTCAGATAGTCGCCACGCAAGGGGAGTGTGTATTCGCTGCACAAGTGTGCGATCGTATGTGTATGCTGAGCTGCTAAAAATCCCTCAGTCATCAGACAGCTGCAAATCCATTCGCTCCACACTCACTATCGAATGATTTTCCACTGTGTGCAGTCTCTGCACAACCCAGGACTTACTCCTATAGTGCAATCAGAACAGGCTGATCGGGGCTGGAGCTGACGTCACACACCTTCCCTGAAAATGCCTGGGCATGCCTGCGTTTTCCCCGACACTCCCTGAAACGGTCAATTACCACCCACTAAACAACCTCTTCCTGTCAATCAGCATGCGAATGTGTTCGGCGATGCCTGTTGTTGTTGGTGACACACATGCGCATTGCAGTGAATACGCATGCGCAGTCTATCGATAAACGCCCGCTGTGCGAAAACACACAGCAGTGATCAGGTCGGAATTGGGCCCATAGACTGTAAGCTCCATTCTGGCAGGGACTGACCTGACTGAAATATTCCCACTAAAGCACTGTCTTAAGGGGGGTACACACGGGGAGATGTGCTGAGCGATTTATCACAGAACGCTCAGCACACAGCGCAATGTGTGCTGAGCGAGCGGGGAGGCACGGGGGGGGGAGCTCACTTCACCCAGCGGTGAAGTGAGCGATCTGACTAGATTGTGCCTGCATGCAGTCCAATCTAGAGTCAGCGATAGCGGGGAAGTAAGCGATCTGAAGTGAACGATGGCTATAGCGGTGAAAGTGAGCGATCTGACTAGATTGTGCCTGCATGCAGGCAATCTAGAGTCAGCGATAGCGATGGGCGGGGCCGCGCATCGCTATCGCTATGGGGCATACACACGGAGCGATGTGTACTTCTTTTCTAAGCAATCTAGTCAGATTCTTACAATTTAAGCCCACATCGCTAAGTGTGTACCCCCTTAATATGTGTGTGCTATATAAATATTTGTTAATAAATAAATAGTAAACAAAGAGAAAGTGATAAAGGGGCTGCTGCAGCACAAGCAAGTCACCCGCACTTACACTTGGGGGTCAATTCTATTATCCACAAAGGATTCGATGTGCCATTGCCACTGTGTTTTAACGCCAGCAATAGCACCTGGTCTTTGATCCTTTGCAGGCTATTTTCGGGCTGAATTTGCACCAAATTGCTTGGAGCCCTATCGGGCAGCGAGCACTTTTGTGCAAATTTGGGCCACCGTAAAGTGCGGCCGCTGCCACAATGATTTGCACCCACAAAATCATTGCGGTTAATAGGATTGACACCTTGGCTTGCAGACAGGGAAGTAAATATAGATAGTCACACATATACTGTTTGCACTGCCCTAACTTAACTTTACGTGTTTTCCAAGGCGTCATCATTTTCAGCGCACACTTGTGTCAGCAAGGGACAGAAGTCTGCATATTCATAACTCTGTATAGCTCACATTCCATCTCCACACACACACACACACACACACACACACACACACACACACACACACACACACACACACACACCCTTACTAAGCTTTGTCTACTTGTAAAAGCATCATTACCACATTACCACCCAATTATACACATTTAACCACAAGTGGAGGTGTGACTGGGATGTGCATGATCCAGAATTTCCCAAAGCTATATACACTTGGCTACGGAGCTAAAAATGTCAAAATCTATCTGCAAAATGGGCTTGTTTGAAACTCTGCATCAGCCTTAAACAGCTGTAAAGACTTTCAATTGATTCCCTGACCCTCTTCTCCCACTGCTCAAAAATAAAATCAACACCACTCTTAAGGGGGGTACTCACGGAGCGATATTCTAAGCAATCTGACTAGATTGCTTAGAATATCGGCAGGATCGCTCCGTGTGTAGCCCCCTCGGCGATAGCGATGCGCGGCCCCGCACATCGCTATCGCCGCTGCTAGATTGGCCTGCATGCAGGCCAATCTAGCGGGTCGCTCACTTCACCCGCTGGGTGAAGTGAGCGGCCCCCCCGTCTCCCCCCGCACGCTCAGCACAGATCGCGCTGTGCTGAGCGGCAGTAGAGATGTGTGCTGAGCGGTTCGCTCAGCACGCATCTCTCCTTGATCGGCCCGTGAGTACTGGGCTTTAAAGATTTCTTCATTTATAGATCCAGCAATCTCCACCACCTTATCTTCCACTCCTAAACCCACCACTGTACCTTTAATCTTCAAAAATGTGCTCATCTCACAAGAAACAATCTCAAACTACCCTTCCCTCTAGCTAGTGCCCCAGTTCTCTCCTCACCTTTGTTTCCTAACCGCAACTTGTACAAAACTATCTAACATATAGGGGGGAATTCAAATGTTTGGAAAGTCGGTTAGGTGTCTGTTTTTTTCCTGTCTATTAGATAGGAGAAAACAGACACCCAACTGACTTTTCAAACATTTGAATTCCCCCCATATTCTATCAACACACTCCCTCCTTGTCCCTGCAAATGTTCTTCTACCCTCTGCACTCCTAGACTGCCCATAATAAAGTGACCAGTGACTCTTCTTCTCAACATTGGCCACCCAAAGTTTGCTGCATGCATTTATCTCTCTCTTGACCTTCATGGCACTGTTATCTCTGAATGTCTATAATTCTGGCCCATCCACCCCTGTACTCTTTCTGTCTGGTGAGGTCTCTTAAAGCTGTATTTTTCCATTAACCTTTCTGTAGCAAGAGTGTTTAGACACTTTACTATTGATAGTCATTGGTAACAGCCATGGGAAGCTAGCCGTTGTTGAATATGCCAGGTCACCATTACTTTCTAAGACCTCTTCACTGGTCCTGGCAGGGTGTGGCAGTTTCACATACCCACAAGCTATATGAGTATTTGTCAAAAAATGCTGGGATTTGTGATATGTGTATTATTTATTTATTACCAGTTATTACTGGTAATAAATAAATACAGAGAATATTTGGCCATTCACATCAATCACTGCCCAAGTGGAGCTTACAATCTATATTCCCTATCACATGTACACGCACACACATTCACGCTAGGGTTCATTTTTGTTGGGAGCCAATTAACCTACCGGTATATTTTTGGATTGTGGGAGGAAACCGGAGTACCCAGAGGAAACCGGAGTACCCGGAGGAAACCCACGCAAGTACGGGGAGAATATACCAACTCCACACAGTTAGGGCCATGGTGGGAATCAAACCCATGACCTCAGTGCTGTGTGGCAGTAATGCTAACCATAACACCATCCGTACTGCCCATGTGTATGCACTACTGCAGTGGTGAGCTGAAAGAAGATGGTGGATATCGGTCCCATCTACTCAGAACAGGGGATGTATGATTAGTAGCAAAGGCTCGATCTGGAAACTGAAATACAGTATGTTTTCTGCATTCTGTGTGTAGGTGTGATTTTTTTAATGAAGACTTGTGAATCATAAGGCAATACATACCTCCTATAGTAAATAACAGATATTTGAAGCCACCTCAGAAATGTCTGACCTGGATAAAGGCATTTGACCTGGATCCTCATGGTTGTATAGGGTCACATAACTCCTTTATGACGACTATGCGATTTCCCTTGAACTCCCCCAGAGCCCAGATAACACAGATTGTACAGATTTTGACTATCTGTGCTTGAGATTTTGTCTATGTACGATTTTGACTAAGTGCCAGTTTTGACTATACTTTGTACTAGATAGTACACTAGATAGTCAAGATTGACTTGCCTGCACAGTCTGTCTAGCCTTACGATACCGACCCTACGGGAGTGCGCATCGGGATCGAATCTGTATCGCAAGCTGCCTAACACCATGAGATATGCACTAAAATTTCTTAAGATTTTGCCTATATAGTCAAAATCTTACAAATTTATCTCACCATGTGTACACAGAATTGCAGTGGGGTACATTATTCCATATACCTCTCACATGTCAGGTATATTTGAGATAACACTTTCCAGTCATCTGAGCCTATTACCATGCTTGCACTGTCTGTGTGCGGAGTGAGTCAGAGCTGCGGGGGCTAGCTAAGAGCAACACAATACTTGCAGATCCACAATCAGCCATGTCTATAGTGTGTAATTATGAGACTGAGTGACAGGAAATAAAGTGTGGAGGAGGCAGTGCAAGGAATTGGAGAAAGGAAAATATTCAACTTAGTATTCTACATCTTTGGAAGAGAACAGTAACTGATAATGAATCCACATGACAGTCCAAAATAGTCAGAAATCAACCAGATCAGCAATCATTGGCGATATACCACAAACCCAAGAGATGCAGGCTCGCCAGAGAACAGGAACTCATTTATATCTGGTTGTAAGTAAAGTCAAAGCAGAATCAAATGTTCATCTAAAGCCGATAAGCAGAATGATGTTTGGGTAAGATGACAGGTCTGGGGATTGAAGCACAAATGAACATTGTGTAACACCGTAAGGCTTTTCATAAAAGCCCTTTTTTTTTTTTTTTTTAAAGAAAGCTTACATGCTAACCAATGTCCATAACACATTTCACTGGAAAGAACATTTTATGGAGCTAGAGTAGTAATATAATAAATACGTGTTGAGACTGGCATGTAACAAATAGCATATACAATTATATATAAAAGAAAAAAAAAAGTACAGTAAAATACAATGCACAAAACAGTAGAAATATGGTTATTGCAGTAAAAAATAAGACTGAGAAATAATTAAGAAAAAAATACAAAATTACTGTATATATCAACAAGAAAATGGCAAAAACAGATGATTGTTACGCCCCCTTGTGGCATAAATTTGAATGTGATACCTGCCGTAGTTTCACCACTTCATCTGTCTCATCTACTCACACTTTCTGTTTTCAGATTATAGCATGTATTGGACTGTTGTTTGCCTCATCTAATCTGCATGAGCCTGAGATGGGAGCAACTGAGCTACACTGTGTATTTGGGTGGATTACCTAAGGGCATCACCATTTAGGTGTCCTACAAAATAATGAAAATATACAGCACAACAAATGAAAACAGGGGTTACACATACTTAACTGTTGAAAGTAAAGCAATTTACTTCAATTTCAATATGCTACAAATCTGGAGACACACTTACCTTATTATTATTTATCATTGTTAATATAATTACGCACATGGGCCCTCATTCCGAGTTGATCGCTCGCTAGCTGCTTTTAGCAGACGTGCAAACACTAAGCCGCCACCCGCTGGGAGTGTATCTTAGTAGAAGTGCGAACCAAAGGTTCGCAGCGCTGCTACAAAAAAAAATTGTGCAGTTTCATAGTATCTGCAGACCTACTCCTACCTTTGCGATCACTTCAGACTATTTAGTTCCTGTTTTGACGTCACAAACATGCCCTGCGTTCGCCCAGCCACGCCTACGTTTCCCCAGCCACTCCTGCGTTTTTATCTGGCACGCCTGCGTTTTTTCACACACTCCAGTCAGTCAGTTACCTCCCAGAAACACCCACTTCCTGTCAATCACTCTGCGGCCAGCAGTGCGACTGAAAAGCGTCACTAGAGCTTGTGTAAAACTACATCGGCTTTTGTGAAAGTACGTTGCGCGTGCGCAGTGCACACCATACGCAGAAGTGCCGATTTTTAGCCTGATCGCTTCGCTGCGAACAACGGCAGCTAGCGATCAACTCGGAATGAGGGCCATAGTTTTATTACACAATATTGATGTTACGAGACTGCCACTCCTTCAATAAACATTTACTAACTGTGATTCCCCAATAGCTATCTATCACACACCATTATGTACCACTTGTACCCATTTTTATTAACCTTATATTTTATTTGCAACAAATGTAATCCATATTAGCTATCAATAAAGTTGCAAAAAAACAACTAAAAACCTCTCTAATGCAGCAGAAACAACCGCCGGTCTTGTGTACGCCAAAAAAAGGTTTTGCTTAAACACCGTTTTGCCAGAGGTCCGGGGCTAGTTTTTATTTTTTTTATTTTAATCCTTTCTAACTATATTAATAAAACAAACTCTAACTAAATCATAGTGGTCTGTGCAGTGCTTCACATAAACTCTCTGCCAGAGGCAGGTTTATTATTTGTGTGGGTTTGCTGTCGGCTTTGCGGTAGGCTCTAAACCTGATGCATAGCAAATCTGGTGTCACCATTCTTTTAACTAAAAAAAAAACAACTGATGGTGAGCTGATGTTCTAATGTGTTCTAATTCTAAAGTCGGTCATTTGGTTGTTTTTTCTTCCGTTTGGCATTCAATAAATGCGCGGATTGATCATTAGTAATATACCCCTAAGTACTTTTGTTTCAGTCTTTTTAAAAGTTAACAAGCTTATAGCTATATGGGTTTTTTTTTTTCATATCTGTATGCTGTTACTGTATATATATTAATATCAGTTTGGAGCTTTCATACCATGTATTATACTTACAGTACAGACATACAGTATATAATATTTATGGATTGCGGTAGGAAAATGCCATGCTCTGCTTACACAATTATAAAAAAAAATAGCTGAAACGTTTTTTCCTTTCTTGGCTCTGCTCCTGTGAAACCAGCCAATGGGAGTCTGGGGGCGGGCTTATTGACGATAGGCTGAGCAGTGTGTGTCTGTGTTCAGTGCTGCGGCCGCTGCCGATCCCCGGGAGCCAGCACATATGTTACATACAGGGGCGTAAGTTATTACCAGACGCTCGGAGGCAAAAAAGTTTATATTGCCCCCCTCGGCCCAGGCCAAGTATACACTCACAGCCACATATACACACACTCACATATATACAAATACACACCCAACCACATATACACACACAGCATATACACAGACACACACACACACACACACACACACACACACAATACCACATATATACACACACATAGCCACATATATACACACACAGCCACATAGCTACATACTCACAGCCACATACACATCTATACAAATACACACATACATACACACACACAGTCACATTGACACACACTGTCCTGACCCTGACACCTTCCTCCATCAGTTACCCCTTCTCACCTGCCTCAGTCTGAGCATGCAGGAGCTGGGCAGCGGCGTTATGGGGCAGGAGCTGAAGCCGGGCAGCTGCACTGTGGGGCGGGAGCCAGCCAGCCGTGAGTTCATCAGGCTGAAGCCGGAGCTGGGTAGCTGTGCTATCAGGGGGGCGGGAGCTGATGAGACGCAGTATCAACATCCGGGAGCCGGGCAGCCGCACTTCTCAGGGGGCAGGAGTCAGGGTGTCATTTGGGAGACTAGAGACGCAGCCGGACCGCCACACTGTCTGAGGCAATGGAGAAGGTGACCCCTTCATTGCTGGAACCCGGCGGTATCAGACTCCATTGCCTCCCAGACTTCCGCCACTGGTTACATACAACTTCACATATGTTCATATGTACTCGCCAGCTCCCCCTGCACACTTTGGTCGTCGCTGCAGCCAGAGGTGTAGCTAGGTGCCATGGTGCCCGGAGCAAGGGTATGTTTCGGCACCCCCTACCCTGTATTGAATTGTGGGCATGTTACATTTGAAAAGAAAAATTATTTAAAATCCTAAATTGGTTACAGGGTCGGTTCTAGACCTTGTGGATCTCAGGGCAAAAGCTTCTCCCATGTTTAAAATAGGGACAGTACGCACCTAAGGCGTGCAACAAAAATGTAGTGGCCTGGGTTCATGTGAAATGGGTGTGGCCACAGAATAGTTCCAATTCAGATTGCACCTTACAGTATTGTCTGTTATTCACATTACACCAAAATAGTGTCCATTAGTCACTTTACGCCACACAGTAGAGCCCCTTATACACGTTAAACACAGTAGAGCCCCTTTTACACGTTACACAACACGGTAGAGCCATTTATACACGTTACACCACAGTAGAGCCGCTTATACATGTTAATCTGCAGCTTTTAATGCAAAGAGAGGTGCTGCAGCAGCAGCTGGGACAGAGAGAGGTGCTGCAGCAGCCGGGGCAGAAAGAGGTGCTGCAGCAGCCAGGGCAGAGAGTAGTGTAGAAGAACAGAAGTAACCCTGCTGCACAGCTACACGCAGACATTGAGACATATAAAGAGGGCAGCAGAGCTCCGGCATGTGCTGGCTGCCAGTGTCTCCTGTTGTCGCCAATGGCCTGCCCTGTTCCCTATCTTGTCTCCGAGTCAGTGTGCGCCCCTCTGCTTCTCCTTCTTCTGCTCTGCAGCTGCCTGTACAGCGGCCCGTGCTATAGTGGACAGAGGGAGGGGTGCAGGCGGCTACGCACCCTCTAACTTTTCCAGGGGCAGCCACCGATGTTGTATATAGTCTAGTTATAAAAGAATATTTCAGTTACAGTCAAAGTTGGAATCCCCCTATCAGACTTCTGTTCTAGATTTGTTTTTCCTGCTTCCTCTTTATTGTGACAAGAAAGAAGAAAGTTTCTTTAAGAAATGTTGTGACCTCCACATCTTTCTGAACTTTATTTCAATATATGTAGAATTAGTTTGAAAAACACGGTACTAATTACTGATTAATACCCTGTAAGTCAACTAAATGAAAAGCTACTGCATCCTGTATTACAGTGGTAATGGACAGAGACAGCTGTGATAGATGCAAAATATTCATATGAAGGACACGCTACTGGAGAGGACCTTAGGGATCTCTAGCAGGCCTGATTTTTCTAATATTCTTATTAGGGTCAGATTATTTAGGAAGTGAAAGTTTTATACAGTTATAATGGAGTATTGAGAAGAGGTGTTCACAGTTTTAAATGTGAGTACACAGTATTTTTTCTTTTTTTCCTTGTTTACAGCTTGCTAAGACGCGGAGTAGATATTCCTTGCTCTATGCTTTTAATGGAACAAATATTGCACCTTCAGTCTGCGCCATACTTGCCTACCTGACCCTCTCCATGAGGGAGAAAATGCTCTGTTCCTGGACTTTCCTGGTAATGTATGATTGCCATCACCTGTGGTGAAACACCTTTCTTATCAATTAACTAGCTCACCACAGGTGATGGCAATCATACATTACCAGGAAAGTCCAGGAACAGAGCATTTTCTCCCTCATGGAGAGGGTCAGGTAGGCAAGTATGGTCTGCGCATGTGTCCAAGTCTCACTGCGCACTCGTCCGGGTCCCACTGGGCATGCTTCCGTGTCTCACTGTGCATTTGTTCGAGTCTCACTGTGCATTCATTCGAGTCTTACTACAAATGCGTCCGAGTCTCACTGCGCATGAGTACAGTCACACTGCGCATGAGTCTGAGTCACACTGCACATTCGTTCGAGTCTCACTGCAAATGCGTCCTAGTCTCACTGCGCAGGTGTCAGAGTCTCACTGCGCCGGTGTCCGAGTCTCACTGCCCAGAGGTCAGAGTCTCGCTGTGCAGAGGTTAGAGTCTCGCTGTGCATGCGTGCAGTTGGTTACTGCACAGAAACGCAGATCGAAATTACACACAGATATATACAATTTCGGTGGGCGTTTTTGGGTGGTAACTGTGGGGATAGCTACAGTAGCTAGATGTGAGCATGTCACAGTTAGTGACTGTGTCTAAAGATGCTGTTCCACTGACACCGACAGCCATGCTCAGATGGAGATTCTATGCCTCTATAGGGCTGGTGCATTCTCAGATGGTGGGACCTATGGTGCGCCTTTGTACGCACAGTGGTGGATTAGCGCTGCAGCCAATGAGCATTTTGGTAGAATGACCATCAGCCACAGCATTAACGTAAAGACATCAAAAGATGCAGTGGCAAATGCAGTTACACCACCTCTGAATCAGGCTCAATGTCTACTCCACTGTAACTGCTGCTAAACAATAGTTTAGGAGAGAAATGGAAAAGTTGATATGAATGAAGGGTTTATTCTAAACTGGAAATAGTTGGACTTGTGCGCATCTCTACACACGTAGCATTGAAAATATAGCACTCTAAGTTATTGACAAATTTCACTATCATAGGGCGGAATTCAATTGGTTTTTAGGCGGCGATAAGTAATGGGTGTTCGTCAGAGCTATTCAATTGTTTATGCCGACTAGCGTGAATGCGTTACTTATCAAACTTGCTGCACTCCATTTCACTGGGTTTAGCTGCATAAAGCAGCTACAGCCTACAAAGTGCTGGTTAGCGCACCCATATGGCTGTTTGGGCCTTCAAAAGATAGACTTTCCAATGATTTCTGCTCGCCACATCAGGAGGCTGCAAGCAGAACTCATGCATTTGCGCCCATTGGCAAAAGGAATTGAATAATTCCGATGGGTGCCCATTACTAACTGACGCATAAAAGACAATTGCATTCCTCCCATAGTGTCCTTATGACTGAAGATGATTACAGTGGTACATAGTTACATAGTATCTAAGGTTGAAAAAAGACAATTGTCCATCGAGTTCAACCTATTTGTGGTCTCCTATGCAGGGTTATTTTATATAAAAAATAATATAGAAATAAATAAAAAAAATTGGACTGATGCTGAAGTCTCCTGTTGCTTTATATTCCTTTTTTAGAGTAACTATAGTGCGTGACTACGCACCATAACCCTGAATATCCTTATCCATTTGGAATTTATCTAACCTATTCTTAAAGGTGTTGACAGAGTCCGACATTACAACTCCCTCAGGCAGGGAATTCCATATACGTACTGTCCTTACCGTGAAAAAGCCTTTACGCCTTTACTGTAGGTGATGTGTGAATACAGTGGTAAGTGGTATATGTGATGACGGTTTTGACTGCAGCATTTAAAACAGCAATAGTATTAAATGCAAAACCAGGAAAAATAAACGGCAGGTACAGATGGAGCCGTGCTCATCTGAGGCGGCTCCATTGCAAACGAGCACTCCCAGCGTGACTAGGCAATCCGTCCGCCTAGTCACGGCGGTAGTGCACAGAGATGCTCCCATTCAGAGCGTCTCTGTTCAGGCACGCGGATGGAGATGCTCACCATTCAAGTAAATTGGGCGTGTCACCGTCGCGGGTGGGCGCGCCTAGTCACAGACGGAGCCACGACTAGCGTGGCTCCATCTGTAAATATACCTCAAATTCTGTATGACAAAGGTCTATCCTCCCGTGCAGGTATATAGGGCCTAATTCGGACCTGGCAACACTTTTCTCTAATGGGCAAAACCATGTGCAGGGGGGGGGGGGGGGGGGGCAGATATAACATGTGCAGAGCGAGTTAGATTTGGGTGGGGTGTGTTCAAACTGAAATCTAACTCTCTCTGCACATATTATATCTGCCTCCCCTGCAGTGCACATGGTTTTGCCCAGTTGCTATCAAAAATCCTGCTGCGATCAACTTGGAATTACCCCCAATATGGTTGCAATTGCAACTCAGCATCTTCAAAAACACATATGGGGGTTATTCAGTTAGCAAACCAAAAAAGCACACTAATAGGTAAAACCATGCTGCACTGCAGGTGGGGCAGATGTAACATGTGCAGATAGAGTTAGATTTGGGTGGGTTATTTTGTTTCTGTGCATGGTAAATACTGACTGCTTTATTCTTACACTGCAATTTAGATTTCAGTTTGAACTCACCCCACCCAAATCTACCTCTCTCTGCACACGTTATATCTGCCCCCCCCCCTGCACTGCACACTGTTTTGCCCATTAGTGTGTTTTTTTGGTTTTGTTTGCTAACAAACCATATTAAGGCCAATGGCACACTATCTATGCCTATATATGACTCTATTAGTGAAATCTCTTAAGTGAGTTGCTGTTATACCCCTTTCACACTGCACAAATAACCTGGTATCGACCAGGCAATTCAACCTGGGAATAAAGCAGTGTTATACCCGGGTTGAATACCGGGTCAGTGGCTGCGTAAACGGGCTCCCAGATCGATGCGTCCCGGGACCCGTTTACTACAGCAGGGAGAGGCGGTGTGGAGATGATCTCATCTCCCAGCGCCGCCTCCACCTCCGCCCCCGCTGCCGGCTCCGCCCCCCGCTGCTATGGCAACCCGCCCGGCATATTGCCGGGTCGGGGAAGCCTGCAGCTGCTGCCAATGCCGGATCCCACCCGAGAAGGACCCATTTCCAATTCCCGGGTGGGATCCGGCAATGGCAGTGTGAAAGGGGTATTACTCACTCAGATGTTATACCATTCGCCAGTCTAAAGTGGTGCTCAGGGCCGTAACTACGTGTGTGCCAAGTGGGCCTGGCACACAGCGCAGTTGCCCTGAGGGCGCACGGCCAGCGGCATGTAATGAGTCAAATTGACTCATTACATGCTGCCTGTTCTGTGCTGTGCGCCGCGCTGTGTAGGAGAGCATAAGCCGCGCCGGGCAGCGGAGAAGGAGGAGGAGGGAGGGGGACTGGAGCCGCAGCAGCGCTATTTTATTGGTAGTAAGCCTTGCTGCAGCAGTCCCCTCTCCTTCCGTATTGGCTGCCCGGCGCTGCTGTGGATGCTGGGATGCGGTTCCTCCATCCCAGCATCCACAGCAGCGCCAGGCAGCCAATACGGAAGGAGAGGGGACAGCTGCAGCGGCGCTTACTACCAATGAAATAGCGCTGCTGCGGCTCCAGTCCCCCTCCCTCCTCCTCCTTGTCCGATGCCTGCACAGAGGGAGTTGCCAGCACGAGGAGCCTGTCAGCGGGGAGATGGTAAGTATATCTCTCTCTTTCTCTCTCTTTCTCTCTCTCTCTCTCTCTCTCTCTCTCTCTCTCTCAGGGGGACACTGTCTGCCATAATGTGTAAAAAGGGGGACTGGCTGCCGTATTGTGTAAAAAGGGGGACTAGCTGCCGCAATGTGTAAAAAGGGGTACACCGTCTGCCGTAATATGTAAAAAGGGGGCCTAGCTACCGCAATGTGTAAAAAGGGGACTGGCTGCCGCAATGTGTAAAAAGGGGACTGGCTGCCGCAATGTGTAAAAAGGGGGACTGGCTGCCGCAATGTGTAAAAAGAGGGACACCGTCTGCTGTAATATGTAAAAAGGGGGCCTGGCTGCCGCAATGTGTAAAAAGGGGGCCTGGCTGCCGCAATGTGTAAAAAGGGGGACTGGTTGCCGTAATGTGTAAAAAGGGGGCTGGTTGCCGTAATGTGTAAAAAGGGGGACACCGTCTGCTGTAATATGTAAAAAGGGGGACTGGCTGCCGCAATGTGTAAAAAGGGGGACGCTGGCAACTGCAATGTGTATAAAGGGGGACACCATCTGCCGTAATGTGTAAAAAGAGGGACGCTGTCTGCCGTAATGTGTAAAAAGGGGGACTGTCTGCTGTAATGTGTAAAAAGGGGGGTGCTGTCTGCTATAATGTATAAAAGGTGCTCTACCTGGTGTAGTGGCGCTATTGTGCAGCGTAATTTGAATAATGGAGACTACTGTGCACCGTAGTATGAATTGCTATTATTTTGTGGCCATGCCCCTTCCCCATAAAACCACGCCCCTATATATTTATTGTGCGCCTACGGCGTGCACTGCCCCTATCTAACATGGGGGGGCACGCGCCAATGTCGTTTCTTGCACACAGCGCTAAAATGCCTAGTTACGGCACTGGTGGTGCTTCTGTACCAGTGCCTGGTCGAAGTGTGCCTGAAAGTGAGCCGTAGAAAGGACAGCTGCTACTTGTTTCTTGGGCACTTAGCTTGTTACAAACTATAAGCTCTTTAGAATTATAGCAACAACAACAACAACAAAAAGTCCTACTGGTTGTGCCCTAGCTAGCCACCCCCTGCAGACTTGTCTTGCATTCAGAATTTTGTTAGCTTATTGACACTACGAATGTTGTCAAGCACATGGGGGACAGCGGTATGCTGGAGCCAACATGCTAGTAAAGCACTGTAACCTATTCAGCTTAATACCATTACCATCATGTTTAAAGTCAGTTATGACGCTTTATGTCGCATTATTAGCATATTCGGTTCAACATACCACAGTCCTCCTCGTGCTTGTCATAAATCTGAATGTCGATAAGCCATACCCATCCCTTGTATTCCAGTGTGGACTTCCTACCCAGGACCTAAGTACACTGCAATGCAGGAATAGTCAGTAACAAAGCACAGGTATGTTCTGGGTGGAATTGAAAAAAATGCTCAGTTGATATTAAGGCCACTATTTATACAATTCCAAGTTGATCGCAGCAGGAAATTTTTTAGCAGTTGGGCAAAACCATGTGCACTGCAGGGGAGGCAGATATAACATTTGCAGAGAGAGTTAGATTTGGGTGGGTTATTTTATTTCTGTGCAGGGTAAATACTGGCTGCTTTATTTTTACACTGCAAATTAGATTGCAGATTGAACACACCCCACCCAAATCTAACTCTCTCTGCACATGTTATATCTGCCTCCCCTGCAGTGCACATGGGCCCTCATTCCGAGTTGTTCGCTCGCAAGCTGCTTTCAGCAGCTTTGCACACGCTAAGCCGCCGCCTACTGGGAGTGAATCTTAGCTTATCAAAATTGCGACCGAAAGATTCGCAATATTGCGAAAAGACTTCTCTGTGCAGTTTCTGAGTAGCTCGAGACTTACTCTGCCAGTGCGATCAGTTCATTGCTTGTCGTTCCTGGTTTGACGTCACAAACACACCCAGCGTTCGCTCAGACACTCCTCCGTTTCTCCAGCCACTCCCGCGTTTTTCCCAGAAACGGTAGCGTTTTTACAAACACTCCCATAAAACTGCCTGTTTCCGCCCAGAAACACCCACTTCCTGTCAATCACATTACGATCACCAGAACGAAGAAAAAACCTTGTAATGCTGTGAGTAAAATACCTAACTGCATAGCAAATTTACTTGGCGCAGTCGCACTGCGGACATTGCGCATGCGCATTAGCGGCTAATCGCTCTGTTGCGAAAAAAAAAATAACGAGCGAACAACTCGGAATGACCCCCATGGTTTTGCTAAATTGCTAACAGAATTCCTGCTGCGATCAACTTGGAATTACCCCCGTGATCAATTAAATTTGCAACTTTGAAATAATATTTTTCATCAAAATATAGCAAAACCCTGCTTCTGGGTTTGGCATCGGTACACTAAAATATGTCAGTGGGGGCAGACAGAGAGGAATCCGGAAGACCTGTGCATGAACATAAGACTAAGGCACAAAGCCATGGGGTAGGCGGGGCCCCACGCGAAGCCTGCACACGGGCACTCTCCTCTCTTAAATTGCCCCTGCTTGAAACTATGCATCTGGTGGACACAGGTCAAGAAAAAAGGGGTAAGACCACAACACCAGCAGTGTGAGGACAGTCCCTGAACCCTTATGTGTTTTTTTGTTACTTGCATCAATAAATGTTCCCCTCATTTGTACCTGGTACTTGTTTGTAGACTTTGAGCAATTTTTTGGCATACACACTTTTGCCGAGAACCTGTTCTTAGCGATCACCAAACACACACCGTTAAGGGTTTGCCCTATTTCTGAGATAACCATTGACGCACAATTCGAGCTAGCGCTGACAGCCATACTTTTGTATCTGTAAATGATCATATATGATGACTAAAGGAGATTACACATTTTTATGTTCTTTCCTGAATAGTGAAGCACTAGAAACAAGCTAGTGGACAGGTACAATACAAATACTGTGTGTGCTTCTCCTGTTCTGATATTACACCTGCATCTACGGTGCCTGATTCGCTGTGCCGATTGTCATGGAGCTGAAAGATCTTCTGTTACTTTCCTCTGTGTGGAAAACTCTAAATGCTGTTATGGTGCATATGTTACACTGTGTGTACCAAAGGGATGTTAATGGCAATTGAGACACATTATCCAAAGTTGATTAGAAATGTGCTGGGCAGTGACTGAGAAGTGGCTGTCTAGGTGGTCCATTTTATAGGCGTGTTATTATTAGTGATGAGCGGGTTCGGTTCCTCGGAATCCGAACCCGCCCGAACTTCAGGTTTTTTTACACGGGGCCGAGCGACTCGGATCTTCCCGCCTTGCTCGGTTAACCCGAGCGCGCCCGAACGTCATCATCCCGCTGTCGGATTCTCGCGAGGCTCGGATTCTATCGCGAGACTCGGATTCTATATAAGGAGCCGTGCGTCGCCGCCATTTTCACACGTGCATTGAGATTGATAGGGAGAGGACGTGGCTGGCGTCCTCTCCGTTTAGACTAGAGTACTAGAGAGAGACACTAATTTTGGGGAGCATATTATTAGGAGGAGTGCTACTTGCTGCTGATAGTGTGACCAGTGACCACCAGTTTAATTAATCCGTTCTCTGCCTGAAAAAAAAACGATACACAGTGTGACAGTCACATACCATATCTGTGCTCAGCCTCAGTGTGCTGCATCATATGTAATACTGTATATCATTATCTGACTGTGCTGAGTGCTCACTGCTCACACAGCTTAATTGTGCGGGAGACTGGGGAGCAGTTATAGCAGGAGTACATATTTTAAGTACAGTGCACACTTTTGCTGCCAGAGTGCCACTGCCAGTGTGACTGACCAGTGACCACTGACCACCAGTATTGTGATTGTCTGCTGACCACCAGTATATTGTGATTGTCTGCCTGAAAAAGTTAAACACTCGTCGTGTGGTGTTTTTATAAACGCATTCTGCAGACAGTGTCCAGAAGGTCCGTCATTACATAATATATACCTGTCCGGCTGCAGTACTAGTGTGATATATATTAGAGATGAGCGGGTTCGGTTCCTCGGAAACCGAACCCGCCCGAACTTCATGTTTTTTTACACGGGTCCGAGCGACTCGGATCTTCCCGCCTTGCTCGGCTAACCCGAGCGCGCCCGAACGTCATCATCACGCTGTCGGATTCTCGCGAGACTCGGATTCTATATAAGGAGCCGCGCGTCGCCGCCATTTTCACACGTGCATTGAGAGTCATAGGGAGAGGACGTGGCTGGCGTCCTCTCCGTTTAGAGAAGAGAGAGACACAGTATTTTGGGGAGCATTATTAGGAGGAGTACTACTATACTGTATACTACTATACTACTTGCTGAAGTGATATTTATAGATTAGATAGTGTGACTGTAAGTGTATTATCTGACTTGTGGGGGAGACACTGACAGTGGGGAGCAGTTAGAGTCTGAGAGCAGGACTCAGGAGTACATATAACGTACAGTGCACACTTTTGCTGCCAGAGTCAGTGCCACACTGCCATTGTTGACAGTTGTGACCACACTGACCACCAGTATAATAATATATTTTGTGATTGTCTGCTTAGGCCTCGGAGTACTAGTTGCAAGTTGCAACGTGACCTGAAGTGACCACCAGTTTAATAATCAATCACCACCAGTTTAATATATATATATATATATATATATATATATATATAATTGTATATAATATATATATATATAATATTGTATACCACCTACCCGTGGTTTTTTTTTTTTTTTCATTCTTCTTTATACATACTACTATAGTAGCTTACTGTAGCAGTCTGCGGTGCTGTGCTGACCTGACAGTGTCCAGCAGGTCCGTCATCAGTCATTACATAATAAATATATAAAGTACCTGTCCGGCTGCAGTACTAGTGATATTATATTGATTTCATCTCATTATCAATAATTTATCATCCAGTCTAGACTCTATATTAGCAGCAGACACAGTACGTTAGTCCACGGCTGTAGCTACCTCTGTGTCGGCACTCGGCAGTCCATCCATAATTGTATACCACCTACCCGTGGTTTTTTTTTTTCTTTCTTCTTTGTACATACTACTATAGAGTATAGTAGCTTACTGTAGCAGTCTGCGGTGCTGCTGAGCTGACAGTGTCCAGCAGGTCCGTCATCAGTCATCATTACCTAATAAATATATTATCTACCTGTCCGGCTGCAGTACTAGTGATATTATATATACATACATATATATATTGATTTCATCTCATTATCAATCATCCAGTCTATATTAGCAGCAGACACAGTACGTTAGTCCACGGCTGTAGCTACCTCTGTGTCGGCACTCGGCAGTCCATCCATAATTGTATACCACCTACCCGTGGTTTTTTTTTTCTTTCTTCTTTGTACATACTACTATAGTATAGTAGCTTACTGTAGCAGTCTGCGGTGCTGCTGAGCTGACAGTGTCCAGCAGGTCCGTCATCAGTCATCATTACCTAATAAATATATTATCTACCTGTCCGGCTGCAGTACTAGTGATATTATATATACATACATATATATATATTGATTTCATCTCATTATCATCCAGTCTATATTAGCAGCAGACACAGTACGTTAGTCCACGGCTGTAGCTACCTCTGTGTCGGCACTCGGCAGTCCATCCATAATTGTATACCACCTACCCGTGGTTTTTTTTTCTTTCTTCTTTGTACATACTACTATAGTATAGTAGCTTACTGTAGCAGTCTGCGGTGCTGCTGAGCTGACAGTGTCCAGCAGGTCCGTCATCAGTCATCATTACCTAATAAATATATTATCTACCTGTCCGGCTGCAGTACTAGTGATATTATATATACATACATATATATATATTGATTTCATCTCATTATCATCCAGTCTATATTAGCAGCAGACACAGTACGTTAGTCCACGGCTGTAGCTACCTCTGTGTCGGCACTCGGCAGTCCATCCATAATTGTATACCACCTACCCGTGGTTTTTTTTTTTTTTCTTTCTTCTTTGTACATACTACTATAGTATAGTAGCTTACTGTAGCAGTCTGCGGTGCTGCTGAGCTGACAGTGTCCAGCAGGTCCGTCATCAGTCATCATTACCTAATAAATATATTATCTACCTGTCCGGCTGCAGTACTAGTGATATTATATATACATACATATATATATTGATTTCATCTCATTATCAATCATCCAGTCTATATTAGCAGCAGACACAGTACGTTAGTCCACGGCTGTAGCTACCTCTGTGTCGGCACTCGGCAGTCCATCCATAATTGTATACCACCTACCCGTGGTTTTTTTTTTTCTTTCTTCTTTGTACATACTACTATAGTATAGTAGCTTACTGTAGCAGTCTGCGGTGCTGCTGAGCTGACAGTGTCCAGCAGGTCCGTCATCAGTCATCATTACCTAATAAATATATTATCTACCTGTCCGGCTGCAGTACTAGTGATATTATATATACATACATATATATATATATTGATTTCATCTCATTATCAATCATCCAGTCTATATTAGCAGCAGACACAGTACGTTAGTCCACGGCTGTAGCTACCTCTGTGTCGGCACTCGGCAGTCCATCCATAATTGTATACCACCTACCCGTGGTTTTTTTTTTTTCTTTCTTCTTTGTACATACTACTATAGTATAGTAGCTTACTGTAGCAGTCTGCGGTGCTGCTGAGCTGACAGTGTCCAGCAGGTCCGTCATCAGTCATCATTACCTAATAAATATATTATCTACCTGTCCGGCTGCAGTACTAGTGATATTATATATACATACATATATATATTGATTTCATCTCATTATCAATCATCCAGTCTATATTAGCAGCAGACACAGTACGTTAGTCCACGGCTGTAGCTACCTCTGTGTCGGCACTCGGCAGTCCATCCATAATTGTATACCACCTACCCGTGTTTTTTTTTTTTTCTTTCTTCTTTGTACATACTACTATAGAGTATAGTAGCTTACTGTAGCAGTCTGCGGTGCTGCTGAGCTGACAGTGTCCAGCAGGTCCGTCATCAGTCATCATTACCTAATAAATATATTATCTACCTGTCCGGCTGCAGTACTAGTGATATTATATATACATACATATATATATTGATTTCATCTCATTATCAATCATCCAGTCTATATTAGCAGCAGACACAGTACGTTAGTCCACGGCTGTAGCTACCTCTGTGTCGGCACTCGGCAGTCCATCCATAAGTATACTAGTATCCATCCATCTCCATTGTTTACCTGAGGTGCCTTTTAGTTGTGCCTATTAAAATATGGAGAACAAAAATGTTGAGGTTCCAAAATTAGGGAAAGATCAAGATCCACTTCCACCTCGTGCTGAAGCTGCTGCCACTAGTCATGGCCGAGACGATGAAATGCCAGCAACGTCGTCTGCCAAGGCCGATGCCCAATGTCATAGTACAGAGCATGTCAAATCCAAAACACCAAATATCAGTAAAAAAAGGACTCCAAAACCTAAAATAAAATTGTCGGAGGAGAAGCGTAAACTTGCCAATATGCCATTTACCACACGGAGTGGCAAGGAACGGCTGAGGCCCTGGCCTATGTTCATGGCTAGTGGTTCAGCTTCACATGAGGATGGAAGCACTCAGCCTCTCGCTAGAAAACTGAAAAGACTCAAGCTGGCAAAAGCACCGCAAAGAACTGTGCGTTCTTCGAAATCCCAAATCCACAAGGAGAGTCCAATTGTGTCGGTTGCGATGCCTGACCTTCCCAACACTGGACGTGAAGAGCATGCGCCTTCCACCATTTGCACGCCCCCTGCAAGTGCTGGAAGGAGCACCCGCAGTCCAGTTCCTGATAGTCAGATTGAAGATGTCAGTGTTGAAGTACACCAGGATGAGGAGGATATGGGTGTTGCTGGCGCTGGGGAGGAAATTGACCAGGAGGATTCTGATGGTGAGGTGGTTTGTTTAAGTCAGGCACCCGGGGAGACACCTGTTGTCCGTGGGAGGAATAGGGCCATTGACATGCCTGGTCAAAATACAAAAAAAATCAGCTCTTCGGTGTGGAAGTATTTCACCAGAAATGCGGACAACATTTGTCAAGCCGTGTGTTGCCTTTGTCAAGCTGTAATAAGTAGGGGTAAGGACGTTAACCACCTCGGAACATCCTCCCTTATACGTCACCTGTAGCGCATTCATAATAAGTCAGTGACAAGTTCAAAAACTTTGGGTGACAGCGGAAGCAGTCCACTGACCAGTAAATCCCTTCCTCTTGTAACCAAGCTCACGCAAACCACCCCACCAACTCCCTCAGTGTCAATTTCCTCCTTACCCAGGAATGCCAATAGTCCTGCAGGCCATGTCACTGGCAATTCTGATGAGTCCTCTCCTGCCTGGGATTCCTCCGATGCATCCTTGAGTGTAATGCCTACTGCTGCTGGCGCTGCTGTTGTTACTGCTGGGAGTCGATCGTCATCCCAGAGGGGAAGTCGTAAGCCCACTTGTACTACTTCCAGTAAGCAATTGACTGTCCAACAGTCCTTTGCGAGGAAGATGAAATATCACAGCAGTCATCCTGCTGCAAAGCGGATAACTGAGGCCTTGACAACTATGTTGGTGTTAGACGTGGGTCCGGTATCCGCCGTTAGTTCACAGGGAACTAGACAATTTATTGAGGCAGTGTGCCCCCGTTACCAAATCTAGGTTCCACTTCTCTAGGCAGGCGATACCGAGAATGTACACGGACGTCAGAAAAAGACTCACCAGTGTCCTAAAAAATGCAGTTGTACCCAATGTCCACTTAACCACGGACATGTGGACAAGTGGAGCAGGGCAGGGTCAGGACTATATGACTGTGACAGCCCACTGGGTAGATGTATGGACTCCCGCCGCAAGAACAGCAGCGGCGGCACCAGTAGCAGCATCTCGCAAACGCCAACTCTTTCCTAGGCAGGCTACGCTTTGTATCACCGCTTTCCAGAATACGCACACAGCTGAAAACCTCTTACGGCAACTGAGGAAGATCATCGCGGAATGGCTTACCCCAATTGGACTCTCCTGTGGATTTGTGGCATCGGACAACGCCAGCAATATTGTGTGTGCATTAAATATGGGCAAATTCCAGCACGTCCCATGTTTTGCACATACCTTGAATTTGGTGGTGCAGAATTTTTAAAAAAACGACAGGGGCGTGCAAGAGATGCTGTCGGTGGCCAGAAGAATTGCGGGACACTTTCGGCGTACAGGCACCACGTACAGAAGACTGGAGCACCACCAAAAACGCCTGAACCTGCCCTGCCATCATCTGAAGCAAGAAGTGGTAACGAGGTGGAATTCAACCCTATATATGCTTCAGAGGTTGGAGGAGCAGCAAAAGGCCATTCAAGCCTATACAATTGAGCACGATATAGGAGGTGGAATGCACCTGTCTCAAGCGCAGTGGAGAATGATTTCAACGTTGTGCAAGGTTCTGATGCCCTTTGAACTTGCCACACGTGAAGTCAGTTCAGACACTGCCAGCCTGAGTCAGGTCATTCCCCTCATCAGGCTTTTGCAGAAGAAGCTGGAGACATTGAAGGAGGAGCTAACACGGAGCGATTCCGCTAGGCATGTGGGACTTGTGGATGGAGCCCTTAATTCGCTTAACAAGGATTCACGGGTGGTCAATCTGTTGAAATCAGAGCACTACATTTTGGCCACCGTGCTCGATCCTAGATTTAAAGCCTACCTTGGATCTCTCTTTCCGGCAGACACAAGTCTGCTGGGGTTGAAAGACCTGCTGGTGAGAAAATTGTCAAGTCAAGCGGAACGCGACCTGTCAACATCTCCTCCTTCACATTCTCCCGCAACTGGGGGTGCGAGGAAAAGGCTCAGAATTCCGAGCCCACCTGCCGGCGGTGATGCAGGGCAGTCTGGAGCGACTGCTGATGCTGACATCTGGTCCGGACTGAAGGACCTGCCAACGATTACGGCCATGTCGTCTACTGTCACTGCATATGATTCTCTCACCATTGAAAGAATGGTGGAGGATTATATGAGTGACCGCATCCAAGTAGGCACGTCACACAGTCCGTACTTATACTGGCAGGAAAAAGAGGCAATTTGGAGGCCCTTGCACAAACTGGCTTTATTCTACCTAAGTTGCCCTCCCACAAGTGTGTACTCCGAAAGAGTGTTTAGTGCCGCCGCTCACCTTGTCAGCAATCGGCGTACGAGGTTACATCCAGAAAATGTGGAGAAGATGATGTTCATTAAAATGAATTATAATCAATTCCTCCGTGGAGACATTGACCAGCAGCAATTGCCTCCACAAAGTACACAGGGAGCTGAGATGGTGGATTCCAGTGGGGACGAATTGATAATCTGTGAGGAGGGGGATGTACACGGTGATATATCGGAGGATGATGATGAGGTGGACATCTTGTCTCTGTAGAGCCAGTTTGTGCAAGGAGAGATTAATTGCTTCTTTTTTGGTGGGGGTCCAAACCAACCCGTCATTTCAGTCACAGTCGTGTGGCAGACCCTGTCACTGAAATGATGGGTTGGTTAAAGTGTGCATGTCCTGTTTATACAACATAAGGGTGGATGGGAGGGCCCAAGGACAATTCCATCTTGCACCTCTTTTTTCTTGAATATTTCTTTGCGTCATGTGCTGTTTGTGTAATGTTTTTTGGAAGGGCCATCCTGCGTGACACTGCAGTGCCACTCCTAGATGGGCCCGGTGTTTGTGTCGGCCACTAGGGTCACTTATCTTACTCACACAGCTACCTCATTGCGCCTCTTTTTTTCTTTGCGTCATGTGCTGTTTGGGGAGGGTTTTTTGGAAGGGCCATCCTGCGTGACACTGCAGTGCCACTCCTAGATGGGCCCGGTGTTTGTGTCGGCCACTAGGGTCGCTTATCTTACTCACACAGCTACCTCATTGCACCTCTTTTTTTCTTTGCGTCATGTGCTGTTTGGGGAGGGTTTTTTGGAAGGGCCATCCTGCGTGACACTGCAGTGCCACTCCTAGATGGGCCCGGTGTTTGTGTCGGCCACTAGGGTCGCTTATCTTACTCACACAGCTACCTCATTGCGCCTCTTTTTTTCTTTGCGTCATGTGCTGTTTGGGGAGGGTTTTTTGGAAGGGCCATCCTGCGTGACACTGCAGTGCCACTCCTAGATGGGCCCGGTGTTTGTGTCGGCCACTAGGGTCGCTTATCTTACTCACACAGCTACCTCATTGCGCCTCTTTTTTTCTTTGCGTCATGTGCTGTTTGGGGAGGGTTTTTTGGAAGGGCCATCCTGCGTGACACTGCAGTGCCACTCCTAGATGGGCACGGTGTTTGTGTCGGCCACTAGGGTCGCTTATCTTACTCACACAGCTACCTCATTGCGCCTCTTTTTTTCTTTGCGTCATGTGCTGTTTGGGGAGTGTTTTTTGGAAGGGCCATCCTGCGTGACACTGCAGTGCCACTCCTAGATGGGCCCGGTGTTTGTGTCGGCCACTAGGGTCGCTTATCTTACTCACACAGCTACCTCATTGCGCCTCTTTTTTTCTTTGCGTCATGTGCTGTTTGGGGAGGGTTTTTTGGAAGGGCCATCCTGCGTGACACTGCAGTGCCACTCCTAGATGGGCCCGGTGTTTGTGTCGGCCACTAGGGTCGCTTATCTTACACAGCTACCTCATTGCGCCTCTTTTTTTCTTTGCGTCATGTGCTGTTTGGGGAGGGTTTTTTGGAAGGGCCATCCTGCGTGACACTGCAGTGCCACTCCTAGATGGGCACGGTGTTTGTGTCGGCCACTAGGGTCGCTTATCTTACTCACACAGCTACCTCATTGCGCCTCTTTTTTTCTTTGCGTCATGTGCTGTTTGGGGAGGGTTTTTTGGAAGGGCCATCCTGCGTGACACTGCAGTGCCACTCCTAGATGGGCCCGGTGTTTGTGTCGGCCACTAGGGTCGCTTATCTTACTCACACAGCTACCTCATTGCGCCTCTTTTTTTCTTTGCGTCATGTGCTGTTTGGGGAGGGTTTTTTGGAAGGGCCATCCTGCGTGACACTGCAGTGCCACTCCTAGATGGGCCCGGTGTTTGTGTCGGCCACTAGGGTCGCTTATCTTACTCACACAGCTACCTCATTGCGCCTCTTTTTTTCTTTGCGTCATGTGCTGTTTGGGGAGGGTTTTTTGGAAGGGCCATCCTGCGTGACACTGCAGTGCCACTCCTAGATGGGCACGGTGTTTGTGTCGGCCACTAGGGTCGCTTAGCTTAGTCATCCAGCGACCTAGGTGCAAATTTTAGGACTAAAAATAATATTGTGAGGTGTGAGGTATTCAGAATAGACTGAAAATGAGTGGAAATTATGGTTTTTGAGGTTAATAATACTTTGGGATCAAAATGACCCCCAAATTCTATGATTTAAGCTGTTTTTTAGTGTTTTTTAAAAAAAACACCCGAATCCAAAACACACCCGAATCCGACAAAAAAAATTCGGTGAGGTTTTGCCAAAACGCGGTCGAACCCAAAACACAGCCGCGGAACTGAACCCAAAACCAAAACACAAAACCCGAAAAATTTCAAGTGCACATCTCTAATATATATATATATTTTAATTTTATCTCATTATCATCCAGTCTATATTAGCAGCAGACACAGTACGGTAGTCCACGGCTGTAGCTACCTCTGTGTCGGCAGTCGCTCGTCCATCCATAATTGTATACCACCTACCCGTGTTTTTTTTTTTTTTCTATCTTCTTGATACTAGTAGCTTACTTTAGGAGTCTGCAGTGCTGAGTCTGACAGACAGTGTCCAGCAGGTCCGTCATTACATAATATATACCTGTCCGGCTGCAGTACTAGTGTGATATATATATATATATTTTAATTTTATCTCATTATCATCCAGTCTATATTAGCAGCAGACACAGTACGGTAGTCCACGGCTGTAGCTACCTCTGTGTCGGCAGTCGCTCGTCCATCCATAATTGTATACCACCTACCCGTGGTTTTTTTTTTCTATCTTCTTGATACTAGTAGCTTACTTTAGGAGTCTGCAGTGCTGAGTCTGACAGACAGTGTCCAGCAGGTCCGTCATTACATAATATATACCTGTCCGGCTGCAGTACTAGTGTGATATATATATATATTTTAATTTTATCTCATTATTATCCAGTCTATATTAGCAGCAGACACAGTACGGTAGTCCACGGCTGTAGCTACCTCTGTGTCGGCAGTCGCTCGTCCATCCATAATTGTATACCACCTACCCGTGGTTTTTTTTTTTTTTCTATCTTCTTGATACTAGTAGCTTACTTTAGGAGTCTGCAGTGCTGAGTCTGACAGACAGTGTCCAGCAGGTCCGTCATTACATAATATATACCTGTCCGGCTGCAGTACTAGTGTGATATATATATATATTTTAATTTTATCTCATTATCATCCAGTCTATATTAGCAGCAGACACAGTACGGTAGTCCACGGCTGTAGCTACCTCTGTGTCGGTTGTCGCTCGTCATCCATAAGTATACTAGTATCCATCCATCTCCATTGTTTACCTGAGGTGCCTTTTAGTTGTGCCTATTAAAATATGGAGAACAAAAATGTTGAGGTTCCAAAAATAGGGAAAGATCAAGATCGACTTCCACCTCGTGCTGAAGCTGCTGCCACTAGTCATGGCCGAGACGATGAAATGCCATCAACGTCGTCTGCCAAGGCCGATGCCCAATGTCATAGTACAGAGCATGTAAAATCCAAAACACCAAATATCAGTAAAAAAAGGACTCAAAAATCTAAAATAAAATTGTCGGAGGAGAAGCGTAAACTTGCCAATATGCCATTTACCACACGGAGTGGCAAGGAACGGCTGAGGCCCTGGCCTATGTTCATGGCTAGTGGTTCAGCTTCACATGAGGATGGAAGCACTCAGCTTCTCGCTAGAAAAATGAAAAGACTCAAGCTGGCAAAAGCACAGCAAAGAACTGTGCGTTCTTCGAAATCCCTAATCCACAAGGAAAGTCCAATTGTGTCGGTTGCGATGCCTGACCTTCCCAACACTGGACGTGAAGAGCATGCGCCTTCCACCATTTGCACGCCCCCTGCAAGTGCTGGAAGGAGCACCCGCAGTCCAGTTCCTGATAGTCAGATTGAAGATGTCAGTGTTGAAGTACACCAGGATGAGGAGGATATGGGTGTTGCTGGCGCTGGGGAGGAAATTGACAAGGAGGATTCTGATGGTGAGGTGGTTTGTTTAAGTCAGGCACCCGGGGAGACACCTGTTGTCCGTGGGAGGAATATGGCCATTGACATGCCTGGTGAAAATACCAAAAAAATCAGCTCTTCGGTGTGGAAGTATTTCAACAGAAATGCGGACAACATTTGTCAAGCCGTGTGTTGCCTTTGTCAAGCTGTAATAAGTAGGGGTAAGGACATTAACCACCTCGGAACATCCTCCCTTATACGTCACCTGCAGCGCATTCATAATAAGTCAGTGACAAGTTCAAAAACTTTGGGCGACAGCGGAAGCAGTCCACTGACCAGTAAATCCCTTCCTCTTGTAACCAAGCTCACGCAAACCACCCCACCAACTCCCTCAGTGTCAATTTCCTCCTTCCCCAGGAATGCCAATAGTCCTGCAGGCCATGTCACTGGCAATTCTGACGAGTCCTCTCCTGCTTGGGATTCCTCCGATGCATCCTTGCGTGTAACGCCTACTGCTGCTGGCGCTGCTGTTGTTGCTGCTGGGAGTCGATGGTCATCCCAGAGGGGAAGTCGTTAGACCACTTTTACTACTTCCACCAAGCAATTGACTGTCCAACAGTCCTTTGCGAGGAAGATGAAATATCACAGCAGTCATCCTGCTGCAAAGCGGATAACTGAGGCCTTGGCATCCTGGGTGGTGAGAAACGTGGTTCCGGTATCCATCATTACTGCAGAGCCAACTAGAGACTTGTTGGAGGTACTGTGTCCCCGGTACCAAATACCATCTAGGTTCCATTTCTCTAGGCAGGCGATACCGAAAATGTACACAGACCTCAGAAAAAGAGTCACCAGTGTCCTAAAAAATGCAGCTGTACCCAATGTCCACTTAACCACGGACATGTGGACAAGTGGAGCAGGGCAGGGTCAGGACTATATGACTGTGACAGCCCACTGGGTAGATGTATGGACTCCCGCCGCAAGAACAGCAGCGGCGGCACCAGTAGCAGCATCTCGCAAACGCCAACTCTTTCCTAGGCAGGCTACGCTTTGTATCACCGCTTTCCAGAATACGCACACAGCTGAAAACCTCTTACGGCAACTGAGGAAGATCATCGCGGAATGGCTTACCCCAATTGGACTCTCCTGTGGATTTGTGGCATCGGACAACGCCAGCAATATTGTGTGTGCATTAAATATGGGCAAATTCCAGCACGTCCCATGTTTTGCACATACCTTGAATTTGGTGGTGCATAATTATTTAAAAAACGAGAGGGGCGTGCAAGAGATGCTGTCGGTGGCCAGAAGAATTGCGGGACACTTTCGGCGTACAGGCACCACGTACAGAAGACTGGAGCACCACCAAAAACGCCTGAACCTGCCCTGCCATCATCTGAAGCAAGAAGTGGTAACGAGGTGGAATTCAACCCTATATATGCTTCAGAGGTTGGAGGAGCAGCAAAAGGCCATTCAAGCCTATACAATTGAGCACGATATAGGAGGTGGAATGCACCTGTCTCAAGCGCAGTGGAGAATGATTTCAACGTTGTGCAAGGTTCTGCTGCCCTTTGAACTTGCCACACGTGAAGTCAGTTCAGACACTGCCAGCCTGAGTCAGGTCATTCCCCTCATCAGGCTTTTGCAGAAGAAGCTGGAGACATTGAAGGAGGAGCTAACACGGAGCGATTCCGCTAGGCATGTGGGACTTGTGGATGGAGCCCTTAATTCGCTTAACAAGGATTCACGGGTGGTCAATCTGTTGAAATCAGAGCACTACATTTTGGCCACCGTGCTCGATCCTAGATTTAAAACCTACCTTGGATCTCTCTTTCCGGCACACACAAGTCTGCTGGGGTTCAAAGACCTGCTGGTAAGAAAATTGTCAAGTCAAGCGGAACGCGACCTGTCAACATCTCCTCCTTCACATTCTCCCGCAACTGGGGGTGCGAGGAAAAGGCTCAGAATTCCGAGCCCACCCGCTGGCGGTGATGCAGGGCAGTCTGGAGCGACTGCTGATGCTGACATCTGGTCCGGACTGAAGGACCTGCCAACGATTACGGCCATGTCGTCTACTGGCACTGCATATGATTCTCTCCCCATTGAAAGAATGGTGGAGGATTATATGAGTGACCGCATCCAAGTAGGCACGTCAGACAGTCCGTACTTATACTGGCAGGAAAAAGAGGCAATTTGGAGGCCCTTGCACAAACTGGCTTTATTCTACCTAAGTTGCCCTCCTACAAGTGTGTACTCCGAAAGAGTGTTTAGTGCCGCCGCTCACCTTGTCAGCAATCGGCGTAGGAGGTTACTTCCACAAAATGTGGAGAAGATGATGTTCATTAAAATGAATTATAATCAATTCCTCCGTGGAGACATTGACCAGCAGCAATTGCCTCCACAAAGTACACAGGGAGCTGAGATGGTGGATTCCAGTGGGGACGAATTGATAATCTGTGAGGAGCGGGATGTACACGGTGATATATCGGAGGATGATGATGAGGTGGACATCTTGCCTCTGTAGAGCCAGTTTGTGCAAGGAGAGATTAATTGCTTCTTTTTCGGTGGGGGTCCAAACCAACCCGTCATTTCAGTCACAGTCGTGTGGCAGACCCTGTCACTGAAATGATGGGTTGGTTAAAGTGTGCATGTCCTGTTTATACAACATAAGGGTGGGTGGGAGGGCCCAAGGACAATTCCATCTTGCACCTCTTTTTTCTTTCATTTTTCTTTGCGTCATGTGCTGTTTAGGGAGTGTTTTTTGGAAGGGCCATCCTGCGTGACACTGCAGTGCCACTCCTAGATGGGCCAGGTGTTTGTGTCGGCCACTAGGGTCGCTTAGCTTACTCACACAGCTACCTCATTGCGCCTCTTTTTTTCTTTGCGTCATGTGCTGTTTGGGGAGTGTTTTTTGGAAGGGCCATCCTGCGTGACACTGCAGTGCCACTCCTAGATGGGCCAGGTGTTTGTGTCGGCCACTAGGGTCGCTTAGCTTACTCACACAGCTACCTCATTGCGCCTCTTTTTTTCTTTGCGTCATGTGCTGTTTGGGGAGTGTTTTTTGGAAGGGCCATCCTGCGTGACACTGCAGTGCCACTCCTAGATGGGCCAGGTGTTTGTGTCGGCCACTAGGGTCGCTTAGCTTACTCACACAGCTACCTCATTGCGCCTCTTTTTTTCTGTGTCATGTGCTGTTTGGGGAGTGTTTTTTGGAAGGGCCATCCTGCGTGACACTGCAGTGCCACTCCTAGATGGGCCAGGTGTTTGTGTCGGCCACTAGGGTCGCTTAGCTTAGTCATCCAGCGACCTCGGTGCAAATTTTAGGACTAAAAATAATATTGTGAGGTGTGAGGTGTTCAGAATAGACTGAAAATGTGTGGAAATTATGGTTTTTGAGGTTAATAATACTTTGGGATCAAAATGACCCCCAAATTCTATGATTTAAGCTGTTTTTTAGGGTTTTTTGAAAAAAACACCCGAATCCAAAACACACCCGAATCCGACAAAAAAAATTCGGTGAGGTTTTGCCAAAACGCGGTTGAACCCAAAACACGGCCGCGGAACCGAACCCAAAACCAAAACACAAAACCCGAAAAATTTCAAGTGCACATCTCTAGTTATTATGGGAGTGTTGCGGAAATGATTCTGAAGTGATAGTGTACACAATTGCTTAATCATTGACGCTGCAGGCCATACTCAGACAGAAAACCTGCACTTACCAAAGGGCTGGGGCAAGTGTTGATGGTGTGATGGATGATACTCTCTGAAGACCCACTAAGCAGCATTACAGTGCCTGAAGATACTTAAAGTGGACGTCTAAGCCATGGAACACTAGGGAAGGGCTGATACTAGTATTAGTATATAGTCACAGATGCAACTACAGCAAAATACGTTAAAGCAGTGACAGCAGCCACTGTGTTTACATACTTATACTGTATGTATGGCAACAAATGACATAGTGAGACAGGCTATAAAAGTAATGGTATTGGTAAAGTATATAACAATAAGAGGATCCACAGAGCAGCCAGCGACTAGTGGAATCAGACTTGATGGACACTTGCTGTAACCTCTGCTGTCACTACTTTGCCAGCTCATTGAGCAGTCTGCTGTATGTGCTCTGACTCTCCTGACAATGACACTTATGTCACTTCCCCATCACTCCACTGCTGTATGGAGCTATTTGAGTCATCCAGTGCTCTAACTCTGGGAAGTGCAGATAGTGTGTTTGTGCTGGACAGATGCAGTGTAAGTTTGGAGAGCCCTGTGCGGGTGTAGTATGAGTGGCCGGCGGAAGACCACCCCCCTGTGCAATATACTGCTGACAATGGTGGTATGTTTGCTACACATGGATAAGATGTCGCGGTAATTCCGTGCAATAGTTAACTCTTAATGGGGGATGTATCTGCAGTATATGGAATGCAAAGAGGGGTATTCCCTAGCAATGTATGACTGGCAGAGAGGTTATCTCTGTGCAATATATATCTCACACTGAGGCAATCTTAAATTTATTGCAGACTTGCACAATTTTGTTTGCAGCCCCTTGATTGCCTATGCAAATTTAGGAGGAGAGCAGGTCGCATAGTGGTACGAGATACAGTGCCAATACCAGTGTTTCAACGTCGCTGCTACGGCAACTCGCACCCTTTGCCTGCAAAATGATTTCCCCCAAAGAATATCTCAGATAACCAATAAGACATGATCATACTACAGCAATTATATTACATTGTATACAGACATAGCACATCACTAACCCATAATGACCTGACCACAGGACATGACCATGGCCATGTAACTAAAACACCATTTAATTGTTCTGGGTTAATCTGAAAATGTAATTAGTAAAATACATTTGTGTTGGAAAGAATATAGGAGACATTGAAGTGTTTTTCACAATGCCCCATGCCATATAATGACTAATTTTTAAGTAACATGACGGTATTATTATTATTATTATTATTATTATTATTATCATCCTTTATTTATATGGCGCCACAAGGGTTCCGCCGCGCCCAATTACAGAGTACATAAACGAATAATCAAAAACAGGAAAACAGCAACTTACAGTTGATGACACTATAGGACAAGTACAGGGTAAATAAACATAGCTACATCAGCAGATGACACTGAAATAAGTATCAAGATTGCTGGATTTGGTGCAGTTAAAGATTATTAAAGTAAGAAAAAGGATAAGCACATGAGGGAAGAGTGTCCTACTCGTGAGAGCTTACATTCTAAAGGGGAGGGGTAGATAGACGGGGGTGACACAGACGGGCTACATAGAGAGCATGGAACAGAGGGTTAGGATGAAATTTGGCTGGGTTTGGAAAAGAAGTGGTCTTGAGAGCCTGTTTGAAGTTTTGTAGAGAGGTGGAGAGTCTAAGAGAGAGGTAGGGAATTCCAGGAAATGGAGCAGCACGTGAAATATCTTGGAGGTAGGAGTGGGAGGAAGTAATCAGTAGGCAGGAGAGTCGGCGTGCATTAGCAGAGCGAAGAGGACGGGTGGGATTGTAAAGGGAGATAAGGTCAGAGATGTAGATGGGAGAGAAGTGGGTAAGGGCTTTGTAAGTGAGTGTGAGAATCTTGAAATGGATTCTGAAAGGGAAGGGGAGCCAGTGAAGGTCTTGTAAGAGAGGAGAGGTAGATGTAGTGCGTTTGGTGAGGAAAATGAACCAGGCAGCAGCATTGAGGTTAGATTGGAGTGGAGAGAGGTATTTGTCAGGAATGCCAGTCAGGAGGAGATTACAGTAGTCCAGTCTGGAGATGACCAGTGAGTGGATAAGAGTATCCTAGGTCAGAAAGGGTCTGATCCTGGAAATATTTTTTAGATGAAAATGGCAGGTTTGCGAGAGGTGTTGAATATGTTGTTTGAAGGAGAGGGAGGAGTCAAGGATTACTCCAAGACATTGCACTTGGGGGCTAGAGAATATAGTAGTGCCATCAATAGATAATGAGATTGTAGGAGGTGAGGTTATAGGAGGGAAGATGATTGGTCTTAGACATGTTAAGTTTAAGAAAGCGCAGGGACATCCAAACAGAGATAGCAGAGAGACAGTTGGAGATACGAATGAGGCGAGCAGGGGAGAGGTTTGGAGAGGAAAGATAGATTTGAGTGTCATCAGCATAGATATGATATTGGAAACCAAAAGAACTAATGAGCTTACCTAGTGAGGACATATAGGGGTATATTTACTAAGATTCGTAATTTCCGAAAATAGGTCAAAGTTCAATCACGAATGACATCGACAGTGTAAAACTGCAACTTTTTGAATTGATTACGATGGATTTACTAAGCTGTCGTATTCGTATTTTTCTTTGCTTCCGATGTCGATGTCATTCGTTTTTTTTAACCTATTTTTACGGCAGTGATTAGCAAAACACTGCCGTTTTTTTTTACAATCAATCTCGGCCGGATCTGTGTGATCCGTGCTGGGGTTCTTATTTTTTTTTTTTTTAATTAAACAATGTAAAATCCCCAAAAAAAATGCGTGGGGTCCCCCCTCCTAAGCATAACCAGCCTCGGGCTCTTTGAGCCGATCCTGGTTGCAGAAATATGGGGAAAAAATTGACAGGGGTTCCCCCATATTTAAGCAACCAGCATCGGGCTCTGCGCCTGGTCCTGGTTCCAAAAATACGGGGGACAAAAAGAGTAGGGGTCCCCCGTATTTTTAAAACCAGCACCGGGCTCCACTAGCTGGACAGATAATGCCACAGCCGGGGGTCACTTTTATACAGTGCCCTGCGGCCGTGGCATCAAAAATCCAACTAGTCACCCCTGGCCGGGGTACCCTGGGGGAGTGGGGACCCCTTCAATCAAGGGGTCCCCCCCCCCAGCCACCCAAGGGCCAGGGGTGAAGCCCGAGGCTGTCCCCCCCCCATCCAATGGGCTGCGGATGGGGAGGCTGATAGCCATTTGTGATAATGAAAAGATATTGTTTTTAGTAGCAGTACTACAAGTCCCAGCAAGCCTCCCCCGCATGCTGGTACTTGGAGAACCACAAGTACCAGCATGCGGCGGAAAAACGGGCCCGCTGGTACCTGTAGTACTACCACTAAAAAAATACCCAAAAAAACACAAGACACACACACCGTGAAAGTATAATTTTATTACATACATACACACATACATACATACTTACCTTATGTTCTCACGCAGGTCGGTCCTCTTCTCCAGTAGAATCCAAGGGCTACCTGTTGAAGAAATTCTACTCACCAGATCCATGGGTCCAGGCTCCTCGGCAAATCCAGGGTTAATCCACGTACTTGAATAAATAAAAAAAAACGGTGTCCCGACCACGAACTGAAAGGGGACCCATGTTTGCACATGGGTCACCTTCCCACGAATGCCAGAAACCCACTTTGACTTCTGTCTAAGTGGGTTTCTTCAGCCAATCAGGGAGTGCCACGTTGTAGCACTCTCCTGATCAGCTGTGTGCTGCTGTCCTCACTGACAGGCAGCACGCGGCAGTGTTACAATGTAGCGCCTATGCGCTACATTGTAACCAATGATGGGAACTTTCTGCCCTGCCGTTGACCTAAAGTGACGTCACCGCTGAGCAGAAAGTTCCCAGCATTGGTTACAATGGAGCGCATAGGCGCTACATTGTAACACTGCCGTGTGCCGCCTGTCAGTGAGGACAGGAGCACACAGCTGATCAGGAGAGTGCTACAACGTTGCACTCCCTGATTGGCTGAAGAAACCCACTTAGACAGAAGTCAAAGTGGGTTTCTGGCATTCGTGGGAAGGTGACCCATGTGCAAACATGGGTCCCCTTTCAGTTCGTGGTCGGGACACCGTTTTTTTTTTTTATTCAAGTACGTGGATTAACCCTGGATTTGCCGAGGAGCCTGGACCCATGGATCTGGTGAGTAGAATTTCTTCAACAGGTAGCCCTTGGATTCTACTGGAGAAGAGGACCGACCTGCGTGAGAACATAAGGTAAGTATGTATGTATGTGTGTATGTATGTAATAAAATTATACTTTCACGGTGTGTGTGTCTTGTGTTTTTTTGGGTATCTTTTTAGTGGTAGTACTACAGGTACCAGCGGGCCCGTTTTTCCGCCGCATGCTGGTACTTGTGGTTCTCCAAGTACCAGCATGCGGGGGAGGCTTGCTGGGACTTGTAGTACTGCTACTAAAAACAATATCTTTTATTTTACAACAAAGGCTATCAGCCCTCCCATCCGCAGCCCATTGGATGGGGGGGGGGACAGCCTCGGGCTTCACCCCTGGCCCTTGGGTGGCTGGGGGGGGGACCCCTTGATTGAAGGGGTTCCCACTCCCCCAGGGTACCCCGGCCAGGGGTGACTAGTTGGATTTTTGATGCCACGGCCGCAGGGCGCTGTATAAAAGTGACCCCCGGCTGTGGCATTATCTGTCCTGCTAGTGGAGCCCGGTGCTGGTTTTAAAAATACGGGGGACCCCTACTCTTTTTGTCCCCCGTATTTTTGGGACCAGGACCAGGCGCAGAGCCCGATGCTGGTTGCTTAAATATGGGGGAACCCCTGTCATTTTTTTCCCCATATTTCTGCAACCAGGATCGGCTCAAAGAGCCCGAGGCTGGTTATGCTTAGGAGGGGGGACCCCACGCAATTTTTTTGGCAAAAATAAGCACTTTCCCACCCCTTCCCACTGATATACATGCACGGATCTCATGGATCCCTGCATGCATCTCAAATCACGGAAAAAAAAAGCAGGTCTGTTTTTTTTTAGGACTTTTTTACGAGTTGTAATTTTTCACGGCAGTGTTTTGTGTTTTTTTGCTTTGCACTTCTTAGTAAATGACCGAGATTCATATCTAAACAGGCGTAATTTGACCGATGGTGTATTCATTCGTAATTTTTTACCTGAACTAGCAAAAAATTACGAATGCCCTCATCACTGCCGTGATTAGTGTTTAGTAAATGACCGAGATTAACCGAGATGACACTTTGAAGAAAAAACGGCATCTCGGTCAAAATCGGGAGCTTAGTAAATATACCCCATAGAGAGAGAAAAGAAGAGGACCAAGGACAGAACCTTGGGGTACACCTACAGGTAGTGGAAGTGAGGGGGAGGTAGTATCATGAGAGGAGACAGAGAATGAACGGTCAGAGAGGTAGGAAGACAGCCAAGAGAGGGCAGTATCACGCAGACCAATGGAGTGAAGGATTTGCAGTAGGAGAGAGTGGTCCACACTGTCAAAAGCAGCAGAGAGATCAAGAAGAAAAAGTAGAGAGTAGTGGCCCTTAGATTTAGTAGCATGGAGGTCATTTCAGACTTTTGTAAGGGCAGTTTCAGTGGAGTGGAGAGGATGGAAGCCAGACTGGAATGGGTCAAGCAGTGACTGTGAGGAAAGAAAAGAAGTAAGGTGGTTGTAGACAATACGCTCAAGGAGTTTGGAGGCAAAAGGGATAAGAGAGATGGGTAGGTAGTTGGAGAGAGTGTTTGGATCAAGGGTAGGTTTTTTAAGAATAGGAGAGATGAATGCATGCTTGAAGGCAGAGGGGACAGTGCCTGATGAGAGGGAGAGGTTGAGAAGGTGGGAAAGATGGGAACAAGCAGAAGGAGAGAGGTAGCGGAGGAGGCAGGAGGAGTAGGGTCAAGTGGGGAGGTGATGAGGGGACAGGAATTAATGAGGGCCATGACTTCCTCACCAGATGCATGGGAGAAAGATGTCAAAGTTGGTGAGAGGGGTGGTAAAGGATGGGAGGAGGCTGGTTGCTGATGGTCTGGTGTGAGGTCCTGATGTATGGAGTCAATATTGGATGTGAAGTAAGTGGCAAAGTCAAGAGCAGAGAGTGAGGAAGGGAGACGAGGTGGAGGTGGGCAGAGGAGTGAGTTGAGAGTGGCAAAGAGGCGCCAGGGGTTGGAAGACTGGGAGGAGATCAGGTTCTTGCAGTATGACTGTGTAGCAAGGGAAAGGGCAGCACTGGAGGATGAGAGCATAAGTTTGAAATGGAGGAAGTTTACCTTAGAGCGTGATTTCCTCCAGTGTCGCTCCGCAGTAGGTGAGCATTTTTGCAGATATCTTGTGTACTGTATTTGGTGTGCCAGGGTTGAGGTGTTAATTGGTGAGGATGAATAGTGGTTGGTGGAGTCAAGAGCAGAAGTAAAGGATGCATTGTATATGGAAGTGGCTTGTTCAGGGCATGAGAGAGAGAGAGAATAGGAGAGAGAAGTGAGTCAAACAGGGAGGAAAGGAATGTGGTGTCAATAGCCTCAATGTTATGCTTAGCGATGGTAGCCTTAGGAGGTAGAGATGGGGAAGCAGAGAGAGATGAGTTAAAGGAGAGTAGGTGGTGGTCAGAGAGGGGAAATGGGGAGTTGGAAAAATCAGAAATATCACAACGGTGAGTGAAGACCAGATACAGTGAGCTCCCATTCACATGGGAGGGTGAGGAGGTCCACTAGGAGAGACCAAGTGAATGGGTGAGATTAAGGAGTTTAGAGGCAGGGGATTGTGTGGGGATATCGATAGGGATGTTGAAATCGCCTAGGATAATGGAGGGAATGTCAGAAGAGAGGAAGTGAGGAAGCAAAGTTGTCAAGGAATTTGGAGGCAATGCCAGGGGGGGGCGGTAAGTGACAGCTACTCTAAGATGGACTGGTTGGAAGAGGCGTATAGCATGGACCTCAAATGTAGAGAATGTATGGGATGGTTCTGGTGGTATGAGTTGGTAGGAGTAACTAGAAGGTAAAAAGACCCCAACACCACCCCCATAGCGACTCCTGGGTCGGGGTGTGTGTGTGAATGTGAGGCCACCAGCAGAGAGAGCAGTAGGAGACGTAGTGTCAGAGGGCATAATCCAAGTTTCAGTAATGGCTAGTAGGTGCAGGAATTTGGAAATGAAATGGTCATGAGTGGGTACCAGTTTGTTATAAACAGATCTGGCATTCCAGAGGGCACAGGATAGGGGGTATGAGTTTGTGGGAGAGATGTGAATGAGATTTGCAGGGTTGCTGTAGTGATGAGGTGAGATTAACTTTGAGGGCAGGAATGATGAGAGAGTAGTGATGGTGCGGGTGCCTGAGCTAGGAGGGGAAACTGCAGGAGGTGGGCAAGGAGGGAGTTCAGTGTGATGTGGATGGGGGTGTGGGGACGTGACAGGGAAGGGAGGGAGCAGGGCTGAGTTGTGGGGTAGTAGGACCATGGGGTAGAGGTGTATGAAAGTGGGGTAACAGGGATGGAGGGGAGACAGAGGAGGGGAGAGAGGAGGAGGTGTAGGAGACTAGGGGGTGAAGGATAAAGGTGTGAACAGGGGGCAAGATACATGATTAGGTAGACACTGAGTGATGTGGGGAGTATAAGAAAACCTTGACATAGTGTTAAGTAGGTAAATAGGTTGAGGGAAACTGGACCTAAAAGTGGAGACTGTAAGGGAATCAGAGCAGAAGAATTGCAGAAATCCAGGTGAGAAAAGCCGTGTAAGCTCAATGGGTATAGATTTAGCATGAAGTGAATCAAAGGCGTAGATAAGGTGGGTGCAGAAATGTATTTGGACTGTAAGAAATGAGAGGATTGTGAAAGGGTTAAAAGCAATGGTAATTCTAAATGGATTTTTAAGTGTTTGTAGGTAAAAATGCATTGGTGCAGCTGTGCAAAGAAAAAAAATTACAAAAATACAGATACAAGTATTTGTTGGTAAAATGGATGGTTTTTGAAATGTCCAAGTAAGGTAGCTTTGTGCTATTTAATCAGATGCAACAATCAGGAGGTGAGTGATATGAAGAGTAAGTGACTCACATTTGTTATTAGTTCTTCAGTTTTCTATGTTTTGTTAGATTGGTGTCCTGTTTTCATTCTTTTTGACTTCGATTAAACGCTGAAGGAACGCTGCTGTTTTGTGTCAGTTTTATCACACTTTGATAAAAATGCCCACTTCGATAATAAATGCACATCCAACCGGCTTTGCACAGCTTACAGGATAGAACTTAAGTAGAGAAATACTGCATGTGAAACTAATAATTGGAATCTCCAACCACACCCCACCCCCTAAAATGCCAGGCAATAAATTACCTTACAAAAACAAACAGGCATACCACATAGATAACAACTGGGTCCATACAATTCAAAACTAAAGAAAGTACATCAGAATGAGATACTATGCAGTAATGTTTCAATTTGTATTACCTAACAATTTCAGCCTGACCTACAGAAGTATAATGCAGCAGAATATGTTGGTGGTTGTAGTTACCTAGAAATTTCAGCCTGACCTATAGAAGTATAATGCAGCAGAATATGTTGGTGGTTGTAGTTACCTAGCAATTTCAGCTTGACCTATAGAAGTATAATGCAGCAGAATATGTTGGTGGTTGTAGTTACCTGTAGATGACAAGAAGAGAAGAGACGTCAATTCACAATCGATATCAGCTGAAGATAAATTAACGCTGATGGAACGCTGCTATGTGCCAATTTTATAATTCAGCAGAATATGTTGGTGGTTGTAGTTACCTAGCAATTTCCACCTGACCTATAGAAGTATAATGCAACAGAATATGTTGGTTGTTGTAGTTACCTAGCAATTTCAGCCTGACCTATAGAAGTATAATACAGCAGAATATGTTGGTGGTTGTAGTTACCTGTAGATGACAAGAAGAGACCTCAATTCAAAATCAATATCAGCTGAAGATAAATTAACGCTGATGGAACGCAGGAAAACAGGGCTGATTTGGGGGATTTGGTTTCGCCTGCCAAAATCCCCGGTAAGCTGCATCTCGCGCCGGCTTATCGGGGCTAATTGGATAGCCCCTGGCGGGACAATTATCCGCAGTAATTTACCACGGCTAATTCGATACTGCCATTGTATGAAAAAGCTAACAAAACTCAAAAGCTTTATTGTTATTCACAAAACAAGCAGAATTGATTCTATACACTAATTGATAAAACAGGAGTTGGAAAATAGAAAAAGAGATGTTCTTTTGATACATATTTTTTTCACAAATATATTTCTAGTTCATGTTCATCCAGAATGAATCTGATATGAAAAATAGATACCAAATATGGCATCATTGATACAAACCTTTAAATCATTGCTTACAAAAATGTATCTTAGTTATTGAAGCGCTTTCTGCTCACTAATACATATGCTCTTATCAAAAATAGACCCGTTTCCATGGTATCCTGGTACAGTACTGTGGACTTGGAATGAGTCACACACACTCTTTCATATGAAAGTTTTAAGACAATATTTTTTCAGTATTTTCTGATTTAAACAGAGCACAGCTCTGTAATGCATACAAGGCCTGGGTCCATAATTATGCAGATTTACAATCAATGCATTGTTTCTTTCCTAGATTGAGAACTCTGCATGTCATAATGGATGAAAGTATAAAATCAAAGGGTAATTATATTTAGAAGGCATGCTTTGAACAGGATGTGACTAATACTGCCATTATAAAACATGCTGTTCCATAACTGTATTTATTTATTGGAGTTTGCAATGTGTTGTTTATTGTATGATAGTACTTCATCTGCATTATTTTTGTTCATCTGTAATACATGCATTACTTTTGGGGATTGTTATTTGTCTACTTTCACCCATAGAATATGTAGTGGGGTAGGCATCCTGTCTGTGGCACTCCAGCTATTGGGGAATTACACATCACATACCTCCCAACTGTCCCGATTTTCGTGGGACAGTCCCATTTTGTTTAGACTGTCCCACTGTCCCACCCGCGGGCCGCAGTGTCTCGTGGTGGTGGTGGTGGTGGGGGAAGTGGGGGCAGTTGGGAGACTCCTGTCACTGCTGCTCTGCTTAGCAGAGCAGCGGTGAATAGACGCTGTGCGCAGAGGGAGAGGGAGCATGACAGCAGCTCACAGAGCTCTGGACATACCCCCTCTGACGGCAGAAGGGGGCGTGACTCGCGATTGTGGCTCTGCCGCGAGGCCATGCCCCCTTTTGTATGGGCCTTGCCCCCTTTTCAGGCGCACGCAGGGTCCCTCTTTTAACTTTTAAAAATTTGGAAGGTATGCATCACAGTATGCTCTAACTGCAAAACTGTGGCAGGACATGCTGGGATGTGTAGTTCTACAGCATTTGGGATGCCACAGGTTGCCTACACATGAGTTGAGCTAACATCGGGTAAGGTAAAATCTTTATCTTGACGATTATATTCATGACTTGAGACCACTACACTGTTCAGGACCCAGGTCCTGAAATTGTGTGTTCTAGTTACACTGCTTAACCTGAGAGGACATACAGCAATTCACAGGTACAGTATATGCAAAGAGGCATAGGAAAAATTATGCAATTATTATTAGAATTGCATCATATTGGCCCCACCCTATTCCCATACACCTTCAAATTGCTGCATAAAACTGAGTACACAGTATAGAGATATTGGGAAGATTTGCCATTTTGTAACAACAAATCTTCATCATTGGAAAATAGCATTGATCTCTTGTTGCGCACAAAATGAGCAGCTTTTATTTTAAAATGAGGGTGTTCTCAGGCCCTTACATCAACATAATACATACAACAAATACAAAAAAAGCACTCAACTGTTAACTGTATATCACACTCCACTAAACCTTTACTCCATACAAGATCACTCCTATACAATTGCTCTTGGTACTGTTCATTTAAAGAGTTTATCTTTGTATATTCCTCTTAGATGTAGATATGAAAAAAAAAAAAACCCAGACAAACACAATTCCTTATAGTATAGTAGGTTTGGTATCACAGCAGCTTTGGAAATGTCCCTCTTTCCTTCTATCCTATGGGTGTGTGCTGGTTATCAATAGTTGGTCACCTAGTGATGAACATATCTGTATAAGTGCTCACAGATATGCTTACTTCTATTTGAATGGTATATGCCCAAAAAGGTTTCTTTATCAGATGTTTTATTTCCACACCCCAAGCTTACAGTGCTGGGCGACTTCAACAGAACTAACCTGAGCAAGGAGCTACCTACAATCAACAAGTCACGTGTCCCACTAGGGAAGTGTGCACCCTTGACCACTGCTACACTACCATCAAGTCTACCCCACGTGCTGCACTCGGCCTATCTGACCACTGCCTCGACCAACTACTCCCTACCTATACACAGAAGCTGAGAGTGGTTAAGCCTGTCGTCAAGACTGTTACAAAATGGACCAACAAGGCTAAGCTGAAGATCCAGGCCTGCTTCAACTGCACGGAATGGGAGATCTTCGAAGTCTTTGCAACCAACCTGAATGACCTGACAGATACTGTCACATCCTACATCAGCTACTGTAAGGACGTGTGTACCTACCAAAACTTACCGCATTTACAACAATAACAAGCCCTGATTCAGCGCCCAGCTCAGGCAACTTCGTCGGGCCAAAGAGGAGGCCTATAGCAGCGGTGACCGAGCACTATACAATAAAACTAGGAACTCTCTAACTAAAGAAATCAGGCTAGCAAAAATGCGGTTCTCGGACAAGCTGACAAACAATCCACCAATGACTCCGTATTTGTATGGAAAGGAATGCTATCCATAACCAACTACAAGAAAACATCGAAGTCCACCACCATGCACAAAGACCCTAGCAGTTGAGCTGAAACACTTTTATTGCAGGTTCGCAATAGAAGTCTCCTGCGACCCAAATAATCACCTGTATGATGCCCTGAACACCGACGGCCAACTCCAGGCACTGCAAGTCGCCCAAGAAAAGGTAGAGCAGGCATGTCCAAACTGCGGCCCTCCAGCTGTTGAGAAACTACACATCCCAGCATGCCCTGACACAGCTTTAGCATTCTCTGACAGCAAAACTGTGTCAGGGCATGCTGGGATATGTAGTTTCACAACAGCTGGAGGGCCGCAGTTTGGACATGCCTGAGGTAGAGGCACTGTTCAAAAGGGTCAAACCCAGAAAAGCTCCGGGTCATGACGAAGTGTCACTATCTGCCCTGAGAGTATGTGCAGGGTCAGTTCGCCCCCATATTCACCAAGATCTTCAACAAATCGCTGGAGCTACAGAAAGTCTCTTCCTGCCTCAAAAGGTCCTCTATCGTCCCAGGCCCCAAGAAATCCTCTATCACGAACCTGAACGACTACAGGCCGATAGCACTGATGTCTGTGGTCATGAAAAAGTTTGAGCGTCTGGTTTTGAATCACCTGAAAAGTGTGACTGGACCCCCTACAGTTCGCCTGTCGATCAAATCGGTGTGTCGAGGTTGCAGTCAACCTGGGCCTGCACTATATTCTACAGCACCTACACATTCTCGGTGCCTCTGTGAGTGTCCTGTCTGTCGATTTCAGCTCAGCCTTCAATACAATCATCCCCAGCATCCTTCACCCCAAATTACTTCGCCTAGGGGTCCCAGAAGCTACCTGTTCCTGGATAGTAGACTTCCTGACAGATAGGACACAGGTGGTGAAAGCGGAGGAATTCACCTCTCAAGTGTGGTCCATTAAAGGCAACTAAGGAAGTTCAACATCCCACAGAAGCTTCTGCTCCGTTTCTACTCCGCGATTGTGGAGTCGGTACTGTGCTCCTCGATACTGGTATGGTACAGCTCCGCCAGTGCGAGGGACAGATGCAGGCTCCAAAAGGTGTTCAGAACCGCAGAGAAGAGCATCGGGGCCAACCTTTCCTCAGTCTAGGGCCTGTGCCTGTCCAGAGCTAAAAGCGGGCAACGAAGATAGTAAAAGACCAGCTACACCCCGGCCACAGCATGTTTAACTTGCTTCCTTCAGGCAGGCGTTACAGGGCTGTCCCCGCCAGGTCCACCAGAAGCCTCAAAAGTTTACTTCCCCAAGTGGTCTGCCTGCTGAACTCCTGAACATTGACTGACTAGATGTACATGTAACTAACTTGTGTCCCTACGGTATACCTATCTGTATGACTTTACTTGCCCCCCCCCCCCCCTTCCCCCAAACACCTGCTCATCTTTTACCTACTTGGTTGTTATATAGCAAACCTAAGACAAATTCCTAGTATACGCAAGTATACCTGGCCAATAAAGCTAATTCTGACAGAGGCAAAAGAAACCATTTTATGAGGATCCAATGCCAGTTATATGTAAGCATACATGTAAGCAACTATGTGGGACATGTTCTAAGCAGTGATAAAAGTGGAGAAGTTACCCATGGCAACCAATCAGCTGCTCCGTACAATTGTATAGTATGCAAATGATAAATGTTACGTCAATGCTGATTGGTTGCCATGGGCAACTTCTCCACTGGCTCACTTCTCCACTTTTATCACTGCTTATTACATGTCCCCCTATATCTGTGTTTCATGGGGTGTGGAAGCTAAGGGAAATAAGACGTCTGATAAAGAAACCTTTCTGGGCATATATCATTCAAATAGTAGTAATAATAAGCATACGTGTGAGCACCTATACAGATACGTTCATCACTGGGTGACCATCTACTGATATCCTGCACTATGTGGCTGGTATTTACACTATGAAGGGGCAGATGCAGCTGTGTAGAGACAGAGACATAGCTGCCTCTATCTCGGAAAATAAATCATTCCATGGCGAGGCTGATGTTTCTGGGAACACAGACGTCCCCTCCACACCTCACGGGCTCCACTGAAATACTTGTTGTAAATTGATTTTCAGCATCTGGGTTTTGTGATATTTTTTGCTGAGGTTTTTGTTCCCATTTTCAAGTAAGCCGCACAGCATCACTTACTATGACCACTGTATGCAATTCTGCTTCTGTTCATATTACATACTGTGCACACTACATACTGTCAGCATTTATTGAAGGGGGGTATTTAATACACAATAAAATACATTTTGGTCATGATCAGTCATCAGGCCATTGTGAAATGATTTACCTCTTAGACAATGGCGACTGTTTGTAGTAACATATTTGTTAATCCGACAACAATCCTGAAAAAAAAAAAATCAGCCTTGAAATATATTCATTACATTTACTATTATTGCCTGTGTTTATCACGCACAAGCAGAAGGTTTGGATGAACAAACATTTCTTGCATGAATCACTGTACTGTAAGCAAAGCTCTACATACTCTACCAACCAGTGATACTCAACCGAGATCAAGGTCAAATTATATCACGTAGTGAAATGACTGAGAGAAGAGGCAGAACGGCTGTACAGAATTGATACATCTGTTCTAAAGGTCGCAGAGGATTCTGATCAATACACCCCTACACTCATGGTCACAGCATATTCTAACTGACATACATTAATTGTTAAGGCAAAGTACATTCTGTAAAGGGTACAGTCACATAACTGTCTCATTATTATAGGGGCTATTAGAGTGTGCCAAGGACAGTAAGGTAGATGGCCTAAACGCTTACATATCAAACTCAGCGGTACATGAATGATTTTGTCCTGAAAGTGCCCCACCTTAGGCTGTACATGGAGCCTCTACAAATACCTGTTATGTGTTTGCAGCCAAGGGGGACTGATTGCAAGAACCACCCCCAGTCTGCATACAGTGCACTTGGCAAAAGTAGGTGCTGTGCGGAAACTATTGGTCTATTCAGATACTGTCCCCCAACCACTTTCAGCAAAGTGCTTTTCACTCTTCGCCCTGAAGGACTATTATCAATATGTGACAAAGAGAAACCATAGTTTACGTGGCCCCCGCTGCCACCAATGATAAATATGCCCCTGTATAGGGGCGTAGCTAATGCTAATGGGGCCCCATAGCACATTCTTCAGGACCCCACACACCCGTTCCCCCTCCTCACCCACACATGACCCCAACCCGGAACTAACATCCTCAGCCCACGTGACTTCTGTTTTCCTATCAGTGACAGTCAGTGTGCTGATACAGGGACATCTGGTGTCAGTTTCCTGGCCGTCTGATTCCTCCCTCGCGCTCAGCACCAACCCCCTCCCCAGCACTGAACCCAGGATCCACCCCCACATAACTCCCCTGCACCTGCACCACGCTACTCAGTGCCGGTCGGGAACTTACCTTCTGAGTCCTGTGCCTTCTGCTTATCTAACAGTGTACCGCTGCACTGCAGGCACATCTGCTGTCAGTGTCCCGGCCGGCTCCTTCTACCCGTCCTCACTGATGCTGATAAAGTGGGGGCAGAGAGACGGAGCCAGCCAGGACACTGACAGCAGATGTGCCTGCAGCGCAGCTGTACACTGTTAGATAAGCAGAAGGCATGGAGCTCAGGAGGTGAGTGCAAGACTCAGTCAGTGCAGCATAAGTGGGTGCAGGGCGGGGGCCGGGGCCCCAGAGGTGGACCGGGCCCCATAGCAGCCTCACTCCCAGCGCCTATTGTACCTACGCCTATGCCCCTGTAATAAACAGCAGCATTACATACAGTGTAAGTCTAGTCTACACATTTTATCTAGTGTACAGTCTGCCAGAAAACAGGCGAGTTTATACCAGTTGCATTTTCTTAACTTCCCATATTTCATTACACAAAATGATTTGAGTCAATAGCCATTTGGCACTATTTTGGTATAAGGATTTAAATTTGGCTTAACCTGTCACATTAAAGCTGACATTTTTGCCTGACACATGTTCTACATAAATGACACCTATTGCTGGCTTTTGAAGGCGCAAAAGAAAAAAGTAACCTACAAATTATGTTTTCAATTTGAATGTGTGTGGGCGAATTGCTATGGAAATGATTCTCTATTCCGGCTTACTGGCTTTCACAAAATGAGACAGGGTGCTTTCACCATGCCTGCCAACTGGTGCCCAGAATTGTTCAGTACCCAGCACTGCAGCTGCTCTGTAGGTCTGGATTGGGATGCACACAGTGAGAGAGATATCATTTTTCTACTTACTGGTCAGAGATGAGCATCTATAGAGAGCTGAGTTTCCAAGCAAATACTGCCTGTAGATCTCTCATGTATATCATATGTGCAAATGTTATATTTTTATAATTGATCAGAAAAGTGTATTTAAAACAAAAATATGTGCAATGTTAATTACCTTCAAACATTAATGATTAAGTACAATGGGAGTTATTCAGGTCGATGTGACCACCATTTCCTCATTGACCAGGACCGGATTAACAATGGGGCTGATGGAGCTGCAGCACCAGGTCCACACTCCAAAATAGGCCCACAGCATCTTACAGATCTCTGTATGCTGTAGATAGGATAAAAAAAATACTTCCACTGCAGCGCCTTAGGCCCCGCACACTCTGTCCTCAGCACCCGAGACCACCCTCCCCCTTCCAGTCGTGGCACCCGGTGAGTCAAATGCTGCCGCCGGCATAGATGTGTTATACCAGGGCAGCCATCGGGGGGGGGGGGGGGGGGGGGCGTGGGGACTGGTGTCTCAGGCCCTTACAGAGAAAGGGGCCCACCGCTTGCTCCTACCGCCGATACCTGGAGAGCTGCACCAGGTGTGTACAACAACAGCAGGCTGATGCGCAGGGTGGACTTCTTAAAGCAAGCCTTCCCTGTGCATTGGCTCTCCGTGAATCATTCCAGCAGGTCCGTAACGCTCCACCCATATGTAACTTCACAATGTATGACATCACATAGGGGTAGAGCGGTGCAGCAGAACCTTTTTTTGGGGCGGGGGAAGGCACTGTCTATTTTGCCAGTCCCGGGCCCCACAATTTCTGATGGCAGCCGTGTGTGTTACCTATGAGGGTGACGTTGTGGAAGGCTTTCCTAGCCCTCCCTGCACCGCATACACACTCTGACTCGGCGCCTTCTCTGCCCGCGTGATGTCATGGTGTGCGCTGTCATACAAGTACCGCCCAGTCTCCAACATAGGCCAGTGCACTCAAAGCAGCAACTTTGTGAAAGTGGCACGGCGGTAGCAGAGTGTTTGATGGTCCTCCTGAGTCTGAGGTGAGGTGTCATGGACTGGCAGACAACAGACACTCCTGATTAGTGGTTAGTCTGGGACTCTGGTTTGTCTCTTGTCTCATGGCAAGGCGTTGAGCCGGCCCAACCGCCACACTGGTAAGGGTGCTGCCAATGGTGACCTCTGGTATAGGGTGAGCTGTGGTGTAATGCGGTGTGGGGGGCTTTGCTGTGGTGAGGGGAGCTGTTTGGTGAATGCAGCTGTGGTGTAGTGCGGAGAAAGGAGTTGTGCTGCAGTGTGACGAAAGGAGCTGTGTGGTGAGCAGAGTTGTAGCATAGTGCGGTGCTGGGAGCTGTGTGATGTGTGGAGCTGTGGTGTAGTGCTGAGAGGGGAGCTGTGCTGTGGTGAGGGGAGCTGTGCATTAAGCGGAGCTGTGGTGTAGTGCATAGAGGGGAACTGTGCGGTGAGCAGAACTGTGGTGTAGTGCAGTGACTGGACATGTGGTGTAGTGCAGAGAGCTGAGATATTGTGTAATGCGGTGCGGGGAGCTGTGCTGTGAAGTGAGTATGGAAATATCAGAAGAACTCAGACCTTGGGCCTGCCTAAATAAAGCCCTCCTGATATTTCACATTTTCTACTTTGGCCACTGGTAGCTATGCCCCCATGGAGTTACCCACACCACGTGGCACAGACCACACCCTCACAGCACTGGGCACCCCCCCACCATGCTTCTCACACCCCCTGCAACAGCGCACAGTAGTCCCTTCATAAATTTCGGCTTCAGGCCCATAAGGACTTTAATCTGACACTGCCGTCAATGGAGCCAGTGCGCTGATTGACGGGTAAGGGCGGCGGAGGACCATTATGGTGGCAACGGGGGGAAAATGGCGGGTCGGCTGCGTTTTCGGGGTGGCTGTGTGACATCACACGTGGCTGCTCAGATGGAAAAAATGACGGCATGATCAGGGCCCATTCTGCGCATGTGCAGACTGGGGTCCTGCGGTCGCGGCACAGATATGTGAATACCTCTGCCAGATTGACAGTCAGAGGCATTCAGAGGGAAGGGGCAGCCAGCGTTTGGGAAAATGGAGTGGTGAGGCCAAGGACTGTGATACACCTTGGCCCCTCATGCTGCCCTGCGACGGCAAGGCTTACTCAGCCTGCCATTGCAGATGAACATTGCGACTGATGGTATGCACCTCCTCCTGCATTTGCATTGCTAAGTACTGCGAGCAGCTTTCCATTTTCAATCCTTAATGAATCAGGCCCGGAGTTGCTTCTGCTTGGTCCTGTCTCCGTAGTTATAGACCAACCCTTAGTCCATACTCCATAGGTTTGAAAACTCGGTCCTCATTACCCCACACAGTGCATGTTTTGCAGGTCTCCTCACAGAATCACAAGTGAAATAATGAACTCCACCTGTGGACCTTTTAAAATGTGTCAGTGAGTAATTAATACACCTGTGCACCTGCTGGGTTACCTGCAAAACATGCACTGTGTGGGGTAATGAGAACCGAGTTTGCAGACCTATGCCTTAGTCCCAATGTTCCTCATTTTTGTGTATAGGTTGCAAATGTGTACGCCATTGTGAATGAGATTGCGATAGCTCCAATGGGCGTCTTATCATTTCTGGGCGGCAGCTTCACTTGCTAACATCAGCAGCTCGGTAGCCTTAAAAAAAAAAATCACAATTGCAAATGAATTTGCTTACAATCATGAGTCATGAGTTAGGCCCAGAGTGCATACAAGTAACCAATCATATTCTATCATTTTAATAGTAGTATTTATCAAATGAAAAGACCACCTGGTTGCTGTGGGTCACACCCCTTGTGCATAGGCGGATCCAGGGGGGGGGCACTCAGGCCCGTGCCCCGCCTGTCGTTTCTGACTTTTTTTTTCCAAAAGGAGAACAGCAGCAGCACTACTGCTATTTCCGTCAGTCAGATTTGATAAAAGAGCCGGCAGGCACTAGGACCCACCGCAGCTCTAACAGCAAGTCCGTGTGGTAACCAATGGGGAGCTCACACCGTAACCTACCTCCCCCAATGCCAGCTGGCCAGAGTCCAGTCCAGGCTCGGGGTTCAAATGCCAGCATCGAGTATGACTGTTACTTATGATGGCGCAGAAGGCTTCATCAGCCCTCACTGCACTGCACAGTATCCCAGCGCATCCTTCCTTTACCACCATGCTAGGTGCAGTCAAACTCAGTCTCAGCTGAGAAGGCGGCCCGTGTGATTGTGCGAGGGCTGTCCTGCAGATGTCTTATGCTGCTTGTTGGAGATCCAGCTGGCTGCTTCTGCTAATCAAAGATGGGAAGTTCATGTCCTGCAGTCTGAGTCTCAGTGCAGTGCCCAAAACAAGGTATGCTACACCTGTCATCACCAACTAAAAACTATAATAATTATATTGTGCTGGGGTGCCTTCCAGGCTCCCATAACTAATACAATACAACAGGTGACCAACATTTCAAGGCCCAATCTGCCTTTTCATCAGGGTGAAACATTGGCAATAAACCAGGATGCGCTCCTACAGCCAATCATTATCTCATGGCATATTCTGTGAGGCCAACCACCCTGTGATACCACTCCTCTTATCTGGGAGCCAGCGTGCCTTGGGTGCATGTAAATATAACTATCACCGTTCCCCTATCATGGTGTCCCCCCTTTAATTTTCTTCTGGATCCGCCCCTGCCCTTGTGCATACCTCCCAACTGTCCCGATTTTCGGCGGACAGACCAATTTTTTTGGGACTGTCCCGCTATCCCACCCGTGGGCCGCAGTGTCCTGTGGTGGTGGTGGTGGTGGTGGGGGGGGGGGGGGGGGGCAGTTGGGAGTCTTCTGTCACTGCTGCGATCGCAAGGCGACTGACAGCAGGAAGGCGTTCCGAGCTGGCAACTGACCGTTTTCTGGGAGTGGAGAGGAAAACACAGGCGTGTCCAGGCGTTTGCAGGACGGGTGTCTGACGTCAATTCCGGAGCCTGACAGGCTGAAGTGATCGCAGTGACTGAGTGAGTTCAGAGTTACTCAGAAACTGCACAAAATGTTGCCCCCTCAGTGACGAAAACGCAGGCGTGGCTCGAGATTGCGGACCCTCCTGTGAAGCCATGCCCCTTTTTAATAGACCACGCCCCTTTTTCGGATACGGCCCGCTACGCGCGCCAAGATGTCCAACTTTCAGGTAATTAAATGTTGGGAGGTATGCCTTGTGCATATGTTCTTGCACGTAACTTAATTCCTCTGTAAAAGCTCTCTCATCAGCTGTAATTGTGTGTGCTTTTTTAGGATATGATAAAATGTAGTCAGTTTTCATTTCTGCTATTGTAACATAAATCTCTTGTGTTGCAGCTGATACATACAATTAACTTGAGTGTGCACTCTGAAAACGCAAGTTTTCTATAGCTTGATTATAAGATTACTGAAATCAAATTATGATTCTCGATGCGTCATGTTTACGCTGGTTCTTCAGTATTTCTACATAATGTAAAGGTTATTTCACTTACCAAAAACAGCAGCTGCTTATAATAGCTAGAATTGTTGAGTATCTTTGTTCAACAATATGTTTGTTCCTTGCAACTTCCTTGTAGTCAGTGTCACAATGAGAAATTATATAAAAACATAGCATCACACAGATCAATGAAAATCAGTCACAATAGTATTTTACAAAAGTGTGATTTTCCAGTTGTTCATTCTATTGTACAGATATGCAGTTTTTGAATATGTGATGACATTGTTGTTTGTTTTGCACCGTCATTGCTATTTATGTCAAGACCATGTTCTACTTTTGGACTCTGATGCCTTTCATTATTATTAATGTCCTGGCTTTACTTGAATTATGCAACCATGACACTTGGCTATGATTCCACCTTTCTGTTATTGCTTTGGTGCTCACCTGTGTTTAACCTTAGCTACTGTAGTTTCTAACCCTATGCCTGGATTCTGATACAGCAGCTACTATACCTATACTCATCTATTTTTGCTTTTGCTGGAGAACTTCATGGAGTACATGCATAAGACCTGGGGGCATCTGAATATTGGTGGAGCTAACGGGTAGCTGATATGTTAATTTCATTACATGTTTAGAATAATTGGTAACTAAACATGATTTAAATAGTTACTGTACATAATTTCCATAAATATGCCATTCACTGGTCTTTATAAAACAGTATAAGTTAAGTAGAGATGTGCACCGGGCATTTTTCGTGTTTTGTGTTTTGGTTTTGGATTTGGGTCCGCGTTTTGGCAAAACCACCCTTTTGGGTTTATGGAAATCGGATACGTTTTGGATTCGGGTGTTTTTTTTAAAAACCTCAAAAACAGCTAAAATCATATAATTTGGGGGTAATTTTGATCCTATAGTATTATTAAGCTCAATAACCATCATTTCCACTCATTTCCAGTCTATTCTTAACACCTCACACCTCACAATATTATTTTTAGTCCTAAAATTTGCACCGAGGTCGCTGGATGACTAAGCTAAGCGACCCAAGTGGGCGGCACAAACACCTGGCCCATCTAGGAGTGGCACTGCAGTGTCAGACAGGATGGCACTTAAAAAAAATAGTCCCCAAACAGCACATGATGCAAAGATAAATAAAAAAAGAGGTGCAAGATGGAATTGTCCTCGGGCCCTCCCACCAACCCTTATGTTGTATAAACAGGACATGCACACTTTAACAAACCAATCATTTCAGCGACAGGGTCTGCCACACGACTGTGGCTGAAATGATTGGTTGGTTTGGGCCCCCACCAAAAAAGAAGCAATCAATCTCTCCTTGCACAAACTGTCTCTACAGAGGCAAGATCTCCACCTCATCGTCCGATTCCTCACCCCTTTCACTGTGTTCATCCTCCTCCTCACAAAGTATTAATTCGCCCCCACTGGAATCCACCATCACAGGTCCCTGTGTACTTTCTGGAGGCAATTGCTGGTAAATGTCTCCACGGAGGAATTTATAATTCATTTTGATGAACATCATCTTCTCCACATTTTGTGGAAGTAACCTCCTACGCCAATCACTGACAAGGTGACCGGCTGAGCTAAACACTCTTTCGGAGTACACACTGGAGGGAGGGCAACTTAGGTAAAATAAAGACAGTTTGTGCAAGGGCCTCCAAATTGCCTCTTTTTCCTGCCAGTATACGTATGGACTGTCTGACATGCAGTGTCGGACTGGAGCATGAAGGGCCCACCGGGGGTATGCAGTGGTAGGGGCCCATGATTAGAGGTGTGGCCATCCTCCAAAGGGGGTGTGGCCAGCCACCGCAGAGTTTTGGCTAACCACGATAGAGTACCTGGTCTGGACTCCTTGATAATTTATATAGTAATTAATGCTAGTGCATGCATGATAATGTGCCAGATTAATGACAGCAATGTACTGTAGAGAATACATCATAATCCTGTGCAGTATAAGGTAACATGTATAATATATAATTCAAGTGCACAGTCTAGAACCTGATCCCTAGAGGAGGAGGGCCTCCCAAGCAGTGGGGCCTTCCGGTGGTTTCCCCTGTACCCCTGTGGGCCAGTCCGAGCCTGCTGACATGCCTACTTGGATGCTGTCACTCATATAATCCTCCACCATTCTTTCAATGGTGACAGAATCATATGCAGTGACAGTAGACATGTCAGTAATCGTTGGCAGGTCCTTCAGTCCAGACCAGATGTCAGCACTTGCTCCTGACTGCCCTGCATCACCGCCAGCGGGTGGCTTTGGAAATTTTATTCTTTTCCTGGCAGCTCCAGTGGCGGTAGAAAATGAAGGAGGAGCTGTTGGCGGGTCACATTCCGCTTGACTGGACAATTGTCTCACAAGCAGGTCTTTGAACATCTGCAGACTTGTGTCTGCCGGAAAGAGAGATACAACATAGGTTTTAAACCTAGGATCGAGCACTGTGGCCAAAATGTAGTGCTCTGATTTCAACAGATTGACCACCCGTGAATCCTGGTTAAGCGAACGAAGGGCTCCATCCACAAGTCCTACATGCCTAGCGGAATCGCTCCGTTTTAGCTCCTCCTTCAATCCTTCAATCTCTCCAGCTGCTTCTGCAAAAGCCTGATGAGGGGAATGACCTGACTTAGGCTGGCAGTGTCTGAACTGACTTCACGTGTGGCAAGTTCAAAGGGTTGGAGAACCTTGCACAATGTTGAAATCATTCTCCACTGCGCTTGAGTCAGGTGCATTCCCCCTCCTTTGCCTATATCGTAGGCAGATGTACAGGCTTGAATGGCCTTTTGCTGCTCCTCCATCCTCTGAAGCATATAGAGGGTTGAATTCCACCTCGTTACCACCTCTTGCTTCAGCTGATGGCAGGGCATATTCAGGAGTGTTTGCTGGCGCTCCAGTCTTCGGCACGCGGTGGCTGAATGCCGAAAGTGGCCCGCAATTTTTCGGGCCACCGACAGCATCTCCTGCACACCCCTGTCGTTTTTCAAAAAATTCTGCACCACCAAATTAATTGTATGTACAAAACATGGGACGTGCTGGAATTTGCCCACATGTAATGCACGCACAATGGGCCTAATTCTGAGTTGATTGCAGCAGGAATTTTGTTAGCAGTTGGGCAAAACCATGTGCACTGCAGGGGGGACAGATATAACATGTGCAGAGAGAGTTAGAGTTAGTGGCTATCTCTGTGCTTGACAAAGGCAACACATGGCTTGACACCTGTTGTCCGCATTTCTGTTAAAATAATTCCACACCGAAGAGGTGATTTTATTTGTAATTTGACCAGGTATGTCAATGGACATATTAATCCCACGGACAACAGGTGTCTCCCCGGGTGCCTAACTTAAACAAACCACCTCACCATCAGAATCCTCCTTGTCAATTTCCTCCTCAGCGCCAGCAACACCCATATCCTCATCCTGGTGTACTTCAACAGTGACATCTTCAATTTGACTATCAGGAACTGGACTGTGGGTGCTTCTTCCAGCACTTGCAGGGGGTGTGCAAATGATGGAAGGCGCCACCTCTTCCCGTCCAATGTTAGGAAGGTCAGGCATCGCAACCGACACATCGCATCGTAACCGACACAATTGGACTCTCCTTGGGGGATTTGTGATTTAGAACGCACAGTTCTTTGCTGTGCTTTTGCCAGCTTAACTCTTTTCATTTTTCTAGCGGGAGGATGAGTGCTTCCATCGTCATGTGAAGCTGAACCACTAGTCATGAGGAACATAGGAGAGGGCCTTAGCCGTTCCTTGCCACTCCGTGTCGTAAATGGCATATTGGCAAGTTTACGCTTCTCCTCAGACGATTTTAATTTAGATTTTTGGGTAATTTTACTGAACTTTTGCTTTTTGGATTTTACATGCTCTCTACTATGACATTGGGCATCGGCCTTGGCAGACGATGTTGATGGCATTTCATCGTCTCTGCCATGACTAGTGGCAGCAGCTTCAGCACTAGGTGGAAGTGGATCTTGATCTTTCCCTATTTTACCCTCCACATTTTTGTTCTCCATTTTTTAATGTGTGGAATTATATGCAAGTAATATATCTGGAATTAGAAGGCAGTAATGTCTGGAATTAGATACCACTAGATAGATTCCAGATACCACTGTGACTGGAATGATGATGACCTATGCACAGTGACAGGACACTACCACAGCATCCTACAGCAGCATGATTAGCACAAGACACTGCACTAGTATTAGTAATGTAGTATTACTGAGCACCACAAGACAATGAGCAGTGATACTGAGCACTGATGACACTGAGCACTGATGATACTGAGCACTGATGATACTACTGAGAACTGACACTGAGCAGTACAATTAGCACAAGACACTGTACTGGTATTAGTAATGTAGTATTACTGAGCACCACAAGTCAATGGCACTCATTCCGAGTTGTTGCTCGCTAGCTGCTTTTAGCAGCATTGCACACGCTAGGCCGCCACCCTCTGGGAGTGTATCTTAGCTTAGCAGAAGTGCGAACGAAAGATTAGCAGAATTGCTCGAAAATCTTTTCCTGCAGTTTCTGAGTAGCTCCAGACCTACTCCTAGATTGCGATCACCTCAGTCTGTTTAGTTCCTGGTTTGACGTCACAAACCCGCCCTGCGTTCGGCCAGCCACTCCCCCGTTTCTCCAGCCACTCCTGCGTTTTTGTCAGGCACGCCTGCGTTTTTTAGCACACTCCCTGAAAACGCTGAGTTGCCACCCAGAAACACCCACTTCCTGTCAATCAAACAACGAACACTCGAGCGACTGAAATGCGTCGCTCAAGCTTGTGTAAAACTACTAAGTTCTGTGTGAAAGTACTTAGCGCATGCGCATAAATGCCGTTTTTTCACCTGATTGCTGTGCTGCGAAAATCGGCAGCGAGCGATCAACTCGGAATGAGGGCCAATGAGCAGTGATACTGAGCACTGATGATACTACTGAGAACTGACACTGAGCAGCACGATGCAGCACAAGACACTGCACTAGTGAGCAGCACAAAAGCACTCTGGAATTGTCACCCCCCAGATACCACTGTGACTGGAATGATGATGACCGATACACAGTCACAGGACACTACTACCACAGCACCCTTCAGCAGCAAGATGCAGCATAAGAGAGACACTGTACTAGTATTAGTGAGCAGCACAAAAGCACTCTGGAATTGTCACCCCCCAGATACCACTGTGACTGGAATGATGATGACCGATACACAGTCACAGGACACTATTACCACAGCACCCTACAGCAGCAAGATGCAGCATAAGAGAGACACTGTACTAGTATTAGTGAGCAGCACAAAAGCACTCTGGAATTGTCACCCCCCAGATACCACTGTGACTGCAATGATGATGACCGATACACAGTCACAGGACACTATTACCACAGCACCCTACAGCAGCAAGATGCAGCACAAGAGAGACAATGTACTAGTATTACTGAGCAGCAATAAGCACTGATACTGAGCACTGATGATACTACTGAGAAATGACACTGAGCAGCCCAATGCAGCACAAGACACTGTACTAGTATTAGTATGCAGCACAAAAGCACTCTAGATTGTCACCCCCCAGATACCACTGTGACTGGAATGATGATGACCGATGCACAGTCACAGGACACTACTACCACAGCACCCTACAGCAGCAAGATACAGCACAAGAGAGACAGCAATAAGCACTGATACTGAGCATCAATAAGCACTGATACTGAGATTTGACACTGAGAGAACATAGCCACGTCCTCTCTGTACCCCCTACAATGCCCGAGTGAAAATGGCGGTGACGAGCGGCTCTTTATATGGAATCCGAATCTCGCGAGAATCCGACAGCGGGATGATGACGTTTTGCCTTGTTCGGGTTTTCCGAGTCAGGCGGGAACAACCGAACCTGGCTCGGACCTATGTTTGACACGTGGCGTTCCGGGGGGGGGGTTCGGTTCTTGGAGAACCGAACCCGCTCATATCTAGTTAACAGCATAGAAAATTGGATCACCTCTTTATGTTCTGAAAAGAGGGGCAAAGATTAGATATTGTGTCACCCACAATAACCAATCAGAAGTTCATTTTCCTGTTCTAAATTGCAACACCACATCATTTCTTATACCGCTTTTAGACCAAATATCGCGGGTCGCAGCCGGGAACCTGACACGGGTGCTTTCCGGCTGCGACCCACGTCAGCCCCCTTTCCCACTGCAGTCACCAACCCGGCCTATTGCCGGGTTGGTGACGTTGCCGGTGACGCGGCAGGGGCGGCACTTGGGGATCACATGATCTCCAAGCGCCGCCTGTCCATTCACTGAGAATGGGAAGCCAGGTAGATGCAACCCGGCTCCAGTTTTCACAGGACAGTTTGCCGGGTTTAACCCGTGATCAACTCTGCAAACTACCCGAGTTGGAATACCGGGTCACTCGACCCGGATTATTCCAACTTGACCCTTTTACACCAACCAGCAGGACGGGTTATGCAGGCTCATGTGCAATAACCCGTGTTATATGCTGGCGGTGTAAAAGGGGTATTAGTTTGCACCAATGTTAATGCAATATATGTCCCCAATTTGTTTTCGGGTTCAAAAATTATTTTTCTGTAAAAGCAATTTATTGATCGTTTTAATTTCTAGTGCTTACTATATATCAGGGTCTTTATCATTTCTGTTTGCTGAGTACCCCCTGACACCCTCTTGCTGGTGTCTTGAGCAACCTATTCTCTATTTTCAAATCTCTATAATCCATACCCCACACAATGCAACACACAAGCTGTGCCTCGAAGGGCTCGGATTGGACTGGACTGCAGCATCCTGATGATCAGAACCCTGTTAGGGGAAGGTAAGTAGTGTCACGATTTCGAGTCGGTATTCTGACTGCTGGGATCCTGCCGATATTCTGACTGGATCCCGCCTCTAACACACAGGGAGGTATTCAATTAGCTTTGACAAATTCAGATTTATCGAATTCACCCCCCTGCGTATTCGACTGCGGATAGCTTTTAAGGCATTTTCACCAACGCCTTTTCGGCGAAAACAGCCCACATCTGTGCTGGCGCAGATGTGAAAAACACACTTTTTTTTGCTCATGCTGAATTTTTGCTTAGGCAAAAAATGTCCCTTCTATTGAATAGGGCAAATCCTCATTTGCCCTACAAAAAATAGCAAAAAGTGCAGTTTTTTTGCCTAGGTGAAAAAATGGCCCTAATTAAATACCCCCCACAGCGTGCTGTACACTTCATTTATTTATCTTCTTTTTCCAATAGTCAACTCTTAAGCTGGGTACACACTGAGCAATGTGCCCCCAGCCAATATGTCAGCCTGATGAGCCAACATATTGGATCCTGGGTACACATCAGAATGATCTAATGAAGGAAAGAACGATCACTGGGGGTCATTCCGAGTTGTTCGCTCGTTGCCGATTTTCGCTATGCTGCGATTTGTTGCTAAATGCGCATGCGCATGGTACACAGCACGCATGCGCTTTGTTATTTAACTAAAAACTTAGCAGTTTTGCTGTTGTTCGTGAGGCGCTTTTCAGTCGCACTGCTGATCGGTGAGTGATTGACAGGAAAGGGGCGTTTCTGGGTGGTAACTGAGCGTTTTCTAGGAGTGTGCTAAAAAACGCAGGGGTGCCAGGGAAAAACGCGGGAGTGTCTGGAGAAATGGGGGAGTGGCTGGCCGAACGCAGGGCGTGATTGTGACGTCAAACCAGGAACTAAACGGACCGAGCTGATCGCAATCTAGGAGTAGGTCTGGAGCTACTCAGAAACTGCAAGAAAATATTTAGTAGCAGTTCTGCTAATCTTTCGTTCGCTATTCTGCTAAACTAAGATACACTCCCAGAGGGCGGCGGCCTTGCGTGTGCACTGCTGCTAAAAGCAGCTAGCGAGCGAACAACTCGGAATGAGGGCCACTGTTCCATCCTTCATTAGCATACACCATGTCACTAGCATTACCGCCCGGGTGCCTGTGCAGCACCGGGCAACATCACTGGAGACTGCGGGCACCCGCATATCAGGCATACACACTGAACGAAATGCCCGATATGTCGTTCAATTTAGCCAGAAATTACATCGGGCCAATATCGTCTCAGTCTGTACCCAGCTTTAACTATGTTCTCTGATTCATCTGTTCCTAAGTACACCGTAGTATAACTTGCACACTTCTCGCTCTTTTTACATCACTCCTTCCTTCAACTTTATTGTAATCCCTTTTCCTTAATCCCATTTATGCCTTAATATGTCCCATCGCTGTCACCTCAGAACAATTCTCTTTACTTATTTTCATCCCATTTTCCATTTACCAAGGTTGGGGCTCTGGGACAAAACTGCTGAAAAAGTTCTGTCCCGGGAAATGTCTAGAAGCAAAGTGATACAATAGCTCCCGCTATTGTTTGCTTCCAGATTCGGCATTTGCATCCCACTGCGCTAGTGCGGGGGCGTTGTCCACGCGTGCATCAATGGGGACACTTTTGCAAACAAGTAGCCCATAGGTTACTACGAGCTTGCTGCCGAGACCAAGCTACAGAATACTCTGCATAGCAGCCTATCTACTTGATACATTTAGGGCAGGGGTGGGGAACTTCCGACCCGCGGGCCGTATAAGACCCGCAAAGCCATTTGTTCCGGCCCACCCGCTTGTTTGTCAGCGAATCACGCCGCCGCTCAGTCCGGCGGCGGCGTGTCTCAGCTGTCAGGGCAGGGAGGAGAGTGCAGCTACTATGTCCGGCAGCGGCAGGTAGGATCTCAAACCAGCCACCGGTTCATGAGTCAATCAGAGCTCGCGGACCGGCAGCCAGTCAGGAGCTGCCGCTGCCGGTCCGTGAGCTCTGATTGGCTTACGAACCGGCGGCTGGTTTGAGGTCCTACACGCCGCCTGACATAGCCGCACTCTCCTCCTTGCCCTGACCCGACAGCTGAGAGACGATGCCGCCGGATGGAGCTGCAGCAGCGGTGAGTGGTCTGGCACTGTGGGGGCATTTGTGGATCTGTTACTGTGGATCTGGTACTGTGGGGGCATTTGTGGATCTGGCACTGTGGGGGCATTTGTGGACCTGGCACTGTGGGGGCATTTGTGGACCTGGCATTGTGGGGGCATTTGTGGATTTGGCACTACACTGGCATATGTGTATCTGGCACTGCACTGGCATATGTGTATCTGGCACTGCACTATTGGGGGCATATGTGTATCACGTTCCATTTTAATTGGCCACACCAATTTTTTGAGCGCACACTTAGTACCTCTAAGGGGCGTAACTATTGGGGGGCATAACTACTGAGGGGCAGGGTAATTTTTAAGTTGATAATTTTTGTATGGCCCCCGAAAGATTTTATAAATATCCAAATGGCCCTTGGTAGAAAAAAGGTTCCCCACCCCTGATTTAGGGGATAAATACATTTTGCAGGGATCCCTGATAACATTTGTTTTTTGGGGTATTTTCTGCAACATAGCTGTATTATATACAGTATGCCATTGTGAGTCACCAGTCTGAGCTTCCCCTAGAGCAGATCTTATTGTTTCATAGTAGAGATGAGCGGGTTCGGTTCCCTGAAAACCGAACCCTACCAGACTTCACTACTCGAGCCCGGATCTGAGTCCGGCTCGGGTTTTCCCGCCTGACTCGGAAACCAGAACGAGGCAAAACGTCATCATCCCGCTGTCGGATTATCGCAGGGTTTGGATTCCATATAAGGAACCATGCGTCGCTGCCATTTTTACTCCGGCATTGGAGAGTGTAGAGAGAGGACGTGTCTCCGTCCTCAGTGTCCTGCATCAGTATAGTGTTAGTGTCTTGTGCTGCATCAGTCCAGTCACAGTGGTGATGTCCTCTGCTGCCATATGTCCAGTGCTGCTGTATAAGTCCAGTCCATTGCAGTGGTGCTGTGGTGTCCTGCATCAGCACAGTGGTAATGTCTTGTGCTGCATCAGTCCAGTTACAGTGGTGGTGTCCTCTGCTGCCATATGTCCAGTGCTGCTGTATAAGTCCAGTCCAGTGGTGCTGTGTTGTGCTGCATCAGTACAGTGGTGGTGTTACTGTGCTGCATCAGTCCAGTCACAGTGGTGGTGTCCTCTGCTGCCATATGTCCAGTGCTGCTGTATAAGTCTAGTCCATTGCAGTGGTGCTGTGGTGTCCTGCATCAGTACAGTGGTAGTGTCTTGTGCTGCATCAGTCCAGTCACAGTGGTGGTGTCCTCTGCTGCCATATGTCCAGTGCTGCTGTATAAGTCCAGTCCATTGCAGTGGTGCTGTGGTGTCCTGCATCAGTACAGTGGTAATGTCTTGTGCTGCATCAGTCCAGTCACAGTGGTGGTGTCCTCTGCTGCCATATGTCCAGTGCTGCTGTATAAGTCCAGTCCATTGCAGTGGTGCTGTGGTGTCCCGCATCAGTACAGTGGTAATGTCTTGTGCTGCATCAGTCCAGTTACAGTGGTGGTGTCCTCTGCTGCCATATGTCCAGTGCTGCTGTATAAGTCCAGTCCAGTGGTGCTGTGTTGTGCTGCATCAGTTCAGGATTGGTGTATTGTGCTGCATCAGTCCAGTCACAGTGGTGGTGTCCTCTGCTGCCATATGTCCAGTGCTGCTGTATAAGTCCAGTCCATTGCAGTGGTGCCATGGTGTCCTGCATCAGTACAGTGGTGGTGTACCTGTGCTGCATCAGTCCAGTCACAGTGGTGGTGTCCTCTGCTGCCATATGTCCAGTGCTGCTGTATAAGTCCAGTCCATTGCAGTGGTGCTGTGGTGTCCTGCATCAGTACAGTGGTAGTGTCTTGTGCTGCATCAGTCCAGTCACAGTGGTGGTGTCCTCTGCTGCCATATGTCCAGTGCTGCTGTATAAGTCCAGTCCATTGCAGTGGTGCCGTGGTGTCCTGCATCAGTACAGTGGTAATGTCTTGTGCTGCATCAGTCCAGTCACAGTGGTGGTGTCCTCTGCTGCCATATGTCCAGTGCTGCTGTATAAGTCCAGTCCATTGCAGTGGTGCTGTGGTGTCCTGCATCAGTACAGTGGTAGTGCCTTGTGCTGCATCAGTCCAGTCACAGTGGTGGTGTCCACTGCTGCCATATGTCCAGTGCTGCCGTATAAGTCCAGTCCATTGCAGTGGTGCTGTGTTGTCCTGCATCAGCACAGTGGTGGTGTACCTGTGCTGCTGTATTTGTCCAGTGGTACTGCCGTATATGTCCAATGATACTGCCGTATATGTCCAGCGGTACTGCCGTATAAATCCAGTGGTACTGGTGTATAAATTCAGTGCAGTGAAACTGCCGTATAATTCCAGTGATACTGCCTTATAATTCTAGTGGTACTGGCTTATAAGGGGTATGGGTCGTTGGATAGACACAACTTAGGTCAACAGTCATTTGGTCGACCATGGAATGTCAACATGCATTAGGTCGACATGGACAATAGGTCGACATGGTCATTAGGTCAACATGTCAAAAGGTCGACATCGGTTTGTTTGTTTTTACTGTTTTTGGCGTCGTATTCTTCGTAAAGTGACGGGGAACCCCAATTAGTGCACCATGTCCCCTTGCATGGCTCACTTCGCTCGCCATGCTTAGGGCAGGTTACTGTTCCAATCGTAGTCCACGTGGATCGTTAAGTATGAAAAAATCCCAAAAATTATTTTAAAAAGTGAAAAACTCATGTCGACCTTTTCACCTGTCGACCTAATGCATGTCGACCTAAGCTGTGTCGACCTAATGACCGTATCCCCGTATAAGTCCAGTGATACTGCCGTATAAATCTAGTCCCGTGATATTGCCGCATAAGTTCAGTGATACTGCCGTATAATTCCAGTTATACTGCCATATTATTCCAGTGATACTGGCATATAATTGCAGTGGTACTGCCGTATAAATCCAGTCCAGTGGTACTGCCGTATAAATCCAGTCCAGTGATACTGCCGTATAATTCTAGTGATACTGCCGTATAATTCCAGTGGTATTGGCGTATATGTCCAGTGATACTGCCGTATAAATCTAGTCCAGTGATACTGCCGTATCAGTCCAGTGGTACTGCCGTATCAGTCCAGTGGTACTGCCGTATGATTCCGGTCCAGTGGTACTGCCGTATAAGTCCAGGGGTACTGCTGCCATAAGTCCAATGGTGGTGTCCTGTGCTGTATATTATTTACTCCAAATAAAAGGCTTATATACATTACTTATATTATTATCCAAATAATTTTTTTAGGGTTTGCCCTGTGTGGTGTAAGGGTATGCTCGCCTGTGCTGCATATTATTATAATAGCTCCAAATAAAAGGGTTATTATCCAAATTAATTTTACAGGCTTTGCCGTGTGTGTGGTTTAGGGGTACGCTCTTCCTGTGCCACCAATATTGTGCATATATTACATCTGGGCAAATTCCAGCATGTCCCATGTTGTTTGTGCCGCACACTTGTGTCTCTTAGCTTAGTCATACAGCTACCTCATTGCACCTTTTTTACTTCTTTGCATGATGTGCTATTTGGGGCCTATTTCTTAAATCTGCCATCCTGTCTGCAACTGCAGCGCCACTCCTAGATGGGCTAAGTGTTTGTGCCGCACACTTGTGTCGCTTAGCTTAGTCATACAGCTACCTCATTGCACCTCTTTTACTTCTTTACATGATGTGCTGTTTGGGGCCTATTTTTTAAATCTACCATCCTGTCTGCCACTGCAGTGCCACTCCTACATGGGCCAGGTGTTTGTGCCACACACTTGTGTCGCTTAGTTTAGTAATACAGCCGCCTCATTGCACCTCTTTTACTTCTTTGCATGATGTGCTGTTTGGGGCCTAGTTTTTTTAAGTGCCATCTTGTCTGCAACTGCAGTGCCACTCCTAGATGGGCCAGGTGTTTGTGCAGCACACTTGTGTCGCTTAGCTTAGTCATACAGCCAGCCACCTCGGTGCAACCTTTTGGCCAAAAAACAATATTGTGAGGTGTGAGGAATAGACTGAAAATGAGTGGAAATGAATGTTATTGAGGTTAATAATACCGTAGGATCAAAATGACCCCCAAATTCTGTCATTTTAGCTGTTTTTCAAAAATCATCCAGATCCAAAACCAAAACATGAAAGGGTGGTTTTGGCAAAACCAATTCAGATCCAAAAAAACGAAAAGTGCCAGCTGCACATCTCTATTTTATAGAAATTGGTTTGTTATTATTATGAAACTTTTTTTATAGGGCACAGTAAGTATGGTGAGATAATGACAAACATGATGGCAGGATGAGTATGTGAGCAAAGATGGCCCCTGATTGCTAGAGCTTACAGTCTATATGCAAGAAAGGATAAGGATTTGGCCTGAAAGCATGCTGCTGTAATATACAAGAGGCACTGCGTATGTAAATACTTTCACAGCAAAATACATAGATCAGTTTCAGAATTTTTTTTAATGTGATAGAGTACTGTCAGTTTAAACAAATGGTTTACGTGAGGTGCTGGCTGTGTACATTGGAACGCATGTAAACAGACTGCGAAGCAGAATAGAAGCTGTTAGCACAATATGTGCAGGAAGGCATTTTATATATGCTGCATTTTTATGTGATAATTAAGGGCATGCAGCGGCTAACTCCTACAGAGATCTTATTTTATCACCACTTAGGAGCATCAAGGCTGAGTGGGAGTTTTTGGTTACTCAGTGCATCAGCTAAATTCTTGTAAAATGAATACTATTCCATGGCATGATGTGGCTTCCAAGTCAAAGGGGGATGTGTTGTCATTGACACCAGAGTGTCAGAAAGCATCACATTATCATAAAACAGCATACTCTGAAAAAGAACAGTATAGGTAGTTCCTCTTTAAGATCCATTAAAAAAAATCACATTAGTTTGACTACCACCCATTTGCAACTGACAAATAATCTTTACAAGACAAATAATCTTTACAATTGTGGCCCAATTGAGAGATGTGCGCATACAAGATATTTACATACATCTACGATACTATTCACTGCACACATGCAGATCATACCTACTTTTCACATCTCTCCCAGAGAGAGCCCCACCCCCAAAATGATGCAATTTGCGGATCTTCTGGAGGGGCGGAGCTAAATTAGGTGAATTCATGTATTTAAGCCCCACTCCCCCATTTGGTGCTGGGATTCCCCTGTTAATCTCTTTATCCTTCCCGCTTCACTAGGAAATATGTGGGATGCAGGAGGTGCGGCCACTCTTCCATAGGTGCCTACCCCAAAAAATTGTGAGTCTCCTGCAGTTTGCAGGAGAGTATGCAAGTATGATACAAATATTATTCTCCGACATCGGTCACAATACCCTGGGCGCTGCAGCCTGATTAACAGGCTGTGGCCGTTTGGAGGTGGAGTGGGCAGAGGTGACAGGCAGAGTTACAGAAAACAGGAGCTTGTCGCCCTGTTTTCTAGGCGTGCTGAAGCTAGTGGGTATGTTCCTGTATGCAGCTTCACTGGCTTCAGCAGCATGAATTTCCCGGCCATCCTTAGGAATCGGAGGGTTTTGTCCGATGACCCAGATTATACGATGCTACGTTCCCGGACGCAGCAGCGTATCAGTGAAGCTGGCAAGAGGAATCTATTTACACAAGCATATTATTGCACAGCCACTGCATAAAAAGACGCAGCAGCTGCGTGATCTGGGTGTATATCTGATTCCAAAAAGTAGGGAGTACTGCATTAGTATTTTCTATGGGGGAAGGGGGGCATTACTAACCAAGGAGGCAGCTACAGTACTATGGGCCTAATTAAGATCTGATCGATTTGCAGAGGCTTGCGATTGGATAGTCACCGCCCAGACAGAGTGACTACCCGCCCCATTCAAGTCTGTGTACACCGTCCGAAAAAGCTTTGCAAATGCCGGTCAGCTGCAAATCCGTTCGCAACTCACTCACCATCGTATTATTTGTTCCAGTCTGTGCGTAGCCCAGGACCTACTCCTGCAGTACGAAAGAAACAGGCTGTTTGGGCCGGAGCTGACGTCAAACACCCGCCCTGAAAATGCTTGGGAACTCCTGCATTTTTCCTGACACTCCCAGAAAATTTTTCAGAAAACAAGGTGATAAGTGCTCACACTAGCAGCCAAGAAGTATAAAAAGAGAAAAACACCAAAGTTCCCTTTAAACAGGATGCACACACAAAAGAAAATATACTTCAATAAGCGCTGTGCAAGATTACATGCAACAAAATTTTGTATGACCCAAATTGATGAACCAACTTCCCTTTGACAATATGAATTGGTTTAGATGGTGATTTAGTTCCTCCACTTTTTCTATGTGGTCTTCTCTCTGGTCTTCCACATCAAAGAACTCAAAGTGAAGGAAAAAACAACATCCAGTGCAATGATGTTTGACACAAATTAATTAAAGGTTAATGTCCAGTTACCAACCCCAAACACCCACTTTCAGTCAATCAGCCTGTGTTCGCCTAGAGATCAAAAAATGCGCAGGATTTTTTCGCAGTTTGGTCTCACGCACTGGCGTTTCTATAATGGGTGCACACGGGCCCCTGAGTAAAGAGGGGGCCCCCACCGCACACACTGCACCCATTTTTAAAATACCCCTCCAAAGTCCAGCGCCGGCATCCGCAGCGCTGTTAGAACACAGTGAAAATGGCCCAGCGGCCATTTTCACAGAGTTCTACGCATGTGCAGTAGAGAAATCTCAGGGAAAATGTCTGCAGCGCCATTTTCCCGGAGATCTGCGCCTGCGCAGTAGAGTCTGAGCCCTCTAGTGCTCAGACTCTACAGCGCTCCGGGCAGAGAGGAGGGGGCCCAACGGAGGAGGCTGAACACGGGCCTCCTCCTCTCTTAAAACGCCCACTGTCTTACGCCTGTGCATTATGATCCGTACGCATGCGCAGTGGGTCGATAATTACACAACAGCGATCAGGTCTGAATTTGGCCCTATATTGTGCAGTTTAAGGTTGGGGATGGGGCTAGGGAGAACATCTACTAAAAGGCACTCTTGCCCTATGTCTACATAGAAAACATGGGTTTTCACTCAGCATTTACAGACAGAAAGGACTTCCATTATATAAGTTATATAAGTAATGTACTGCAGCGGCTGCAGCACCGACCACACAGTACAGCTGGGGGAGGAGGTGTGGGGGGCGCTTAGCACATATAAACATACATGTTACTCTGTATGTAATATATGTGCTTGCTGGTTTTCCCCCGGTGATCGAGTTTATCACAGCCGGCGCTGCACCAGGGACTCGGCAAAGTAGGAACACAGACGTAAAAGTAAAGAATGTATCTTTGGGGCCTATTTATTATTAATTCTCTGATTGTGGCAATAAGTATGATTTCTTACCAATACTTATTGTTGGTAAAAAAAGGATATTGTCTGCAATTATCAAAACATATTGCTTAGAGCAGAGGTTCTCAAACGCGGTCCTCAAGGTACCACAGCAGTCCAGGTTTTAAGTATATCTATGCTTGGCCACAGGTGACTTAATTAGTACCTCACTCAATTTGAGCTGAGCCATGAATATACTTAAAACCTGGACCGTTGGGGTGTCTTGAGGACCGCGATTAAGAACCTCTGGCTTAGCGAAATCTCAGCTGCCCCGCTGATACTAGCTTATAGTGGATAGTGGAAATGGTTACCTTTACACTTTACTGAGCCAGTCTATTTAATTGTGCTCTTGCATGAGATGCGAGTGCTTGCCTGTTCCCATCTTGTCACACTGGGGGATATTCAATTGTTTGAAAAGCCGGGTGGGTGTCTGTTTTCTCTTATCAGATAGGAAAAAACAGACACCCAACTGACTTTTCAAACAATTGGATACCCCCCAATGTGTGCACTTCTATTTGTTTCTTGCATGTTACTCGTTTTAAATTTGTCCAGTACTGTACTTTTGTTGTATAGTTAGTTCAGTATTTTGCAACTATTTCTCCACATTTCCCTACTGGTGATGCAGAATATTGCGATGTCCTATAAATAACAAACATTATACTGTAATTATAAAATAAATACAAATACCCCACTGTTATCATTGTGTGAACCACTGTAATTTCATATTATGGGGGAGATTCAAATGTTTGAGTCGGTTGAGTGTCTGTTTTTTCCCTGTCTATTAGATAGGAAAAAACAGACTCCCAACTGACTTTTCAAACATTTGAATCTCCCCGTATTAGTGAATGTGTTCATTAATGCCTTTATATAAACATAGAGCTAAAGCTCAGTATACTTTGGTATATAACAGTGCAATATATACACACCTCTCAGAATGTTATATGATCAAAGTAGTACATTTTATATTTGCTGTAAAAGAAAGACATTTTTATGTCATTCAAAACCAAACACAACTACTCAGATTTAACAATGAAAATGGTCACAAAGCATACTATACACAGCTTCACAAACACATAAAGCAGGAGTGACTAGACTACTACTTCATCTACTCTGAAAGATAAAAAGCTTTTGTGATCTATAGAACTGAAAGGGATGTGGTGTAATGAAAAGGTGGTGTGGCCTCGCTGCAAGAGGTGTAGGGACTGTCTAGCCCAAAATCACAGATTGGGCACCACAGTAATACTGTACATACCTCACAACATTTCATCATTGAGAAGCGGGACTCCTGTGCGTGCACAAAGAGGGTGTGACCTATACGAAAGGGGGCATGGTCTCATAGCAGTGCCGCGATTGCGGGTCACGCCGCCTTTTACCGCCACACTGTCTATTCACCGCTGAGTGCATGAGCCTCCCAGCTCCCCCCACCGCGGGACACTGCGGCCCGCTGGTGGGACAGCGGGACAGTCCCCCAAAAAACGTGACTGTCCCACGAAAATCGAGACAGTTGGGAGATGGTAATAAACACATTGACCTCACAGGAAAAAAAATCAGATACGTTGCCCCACAGGAAAAAAAAAAACCACTTCCCCACACAGGAAAAAAATTAAAACACATTATCCCATAGGAAAAAAAAATCACATTGCCCAACACAGGAAAATCACATTGCCCATAGGAAAAAAAGAAACACATTGGCCTACAGGGAAACACAAAGCACACACACACACACACACACACACACACACACACACACACACACACACACACAGACATACATACACAAACACACACACATTATCCCCCACAGACTGACCTGTCAGAGAGTAGCTCCAAAGTTCAGCAGCAGCCTCAGTGCGGTGGGCGGGACTATGGACAGCTGCGGTTACTGCTATGCCTACCAGTCCTGGTCAGTCGATTGGCCCGCTGTCACTCACATGGCCCAGCCCCAGTGCCCCCCCTTCTCGAACCAGCCCTCTGGCTGCCGTATCCTCCAAATAGATTCCTATTGGCTATTGCTGTCACAGTAACAGCCTACAGAGATAGCTGTGGCTTTAGCTAGCCGCGGCAACTTCAGTTTGACACAGTTAGTCAGTAAGAATCAGCCTCATTCTTATTGGCTATTGCTGTCTGCTGCAGATTGCATCCACTGCGACAGACTGGTCGACCAGTCGAATATATATATATCTATTGGCCATAATTACATTTCCTCCTATACAGATATTCAGAGCACCTGTAGCTTGATCTAATAATCAGAATGTTGGCACATTTGGTAGGGAGACTTCTTAGGGCATGGAAAGCAGTATTCCATTAGAAAAAAATGTTTGTGCAAAAAGTCGCCGTTAAAAGAAGATGGCGCTGTACAATGTGAAAACTTGGAAAATGAACAGAGATTTACACAATATATGTATGTATGCTATATGTGTGGCTTGAGAAGGGATCACACTAAGGGCCTAATTCAGACCTGATCGCAACAGCAAACATTTTCTCTAATGGGCAAAACCATGGCCCTCATTCCGAGTTGATCGCTCGGTATTTTTCATCGCATCGCAGTGAAATTCTGCTTAGTACGCATGCGCAATATTCGCACTGCGACTGCGCCAAGTAATTTTACAATGGAGATAGTATTTGTACTCACGGCTTTTTCATCGCTCCGGCGATCGTAATGTGATTGACAGGAAATGGGTGTTACTGGGCGGAAACAGGCCGTTTTATGGGTGTGCGGGAAAAAACGCTACCGTTTCCGGAAAAAACGCAGGAGTGGCCGGGGAAACGGGGGAGTGTCTGGGCGAACGCTGGGTGTGTTTGTGACGTCAAAACAGGAACGACAAGCACTGAACTGATCGCACAGGCAGAGTAAGTCTGAAGCTACTCTGAAACTGCTAAGCAGTTAGTAATCGCAATATTGCGAATACATCGGTCGCAATTT